>NW_028227336.1:583765-686335 GCF_978045245.1 Mus caroli | reverse complement strand
CAGTGTCATTTTCTCATTTTTCGACATTTTCAGGGTTTCTTACCATATTCCAGGTCCTACAGTGTGATTTTCTCATTTTAAGACTTTTTCTGTGTTTCTCATCATATTCTGGGTCCTAGTCCATGATTTTCTCATTTTTCGACTTTTTCAGGGTTTCTCACCATATTCCAACTCCTACAGTGTGATTTTCTCATTCTTCGACTTTTTCAGGGTTTCTCACCATATTGCAGGTCCTACAAGTGTGAATTTCTTATTTTTGGACTTTTTCAGGGTTTCTCACCATATTCAAGCTCCTACAGTGTGTTTTTGTCATTTTTTTGTCTTTTTCACAGATTCTCATCTTATTCCCAGTCCTATATTGTGATTTTCTCATTTTTTGACTTTTTCAGGGTTTCTCACCATATTACAGGTACTACAAGTTTGATTTTCTTATTTTTCGATATTTCAGGGTTTCTCACCATATTCCAGGTCTAACAGTGCGATTTTCTCATTTTAAGACTTTTTCAGGGTTTCTCAACATATTCCAACTCCTTCAGTGTATTTTTCTCATTTTTCGACTCTTTTAGGGTTTCTCATCTTATTCCAAGTCCTACAGTGTGATTTTCTCATTTTAAGACTTTTTCAGGGTTTCTCAACATATTGGAGGTTCTACAAGTGTGATTTTCTTATTTTTCGACTTTTTCAGGGTTTACTCACCATATTCCAGCTTCTACAGTGTATTTTTCTCATTTTTGACTTTTTCAGTGTTTCTCATCATATTCTAAATCTTACAGTGTGATTTTCTCATTTTTGGAATTTTTCAGGGTTTCTCACCATATTGCAGGGACTACAAGTTTGATTTTCTTATTTTTTGACTGTTTCAGTGTTTCTCACCATATTGCAGGTCCAACTGTGTGATTTTCTCATTTTGAGACTTTTTCCATGTTTCTCACCATATTCCAGCTACTACAGTCTGATTTTCTCATTTTTGACTTTTTCAGGGTTTCTCATCATATTCCAAGTCCTAGAGTGTGATTTTTCCAATTTTTCGCCTTTTTCAGAGTTTCTCACCATATTCCAGGTTCCACAGTGTGATTTTCTCATTTTTTGACTTTTTCAGGATTGCTCACCATATTCCATCTTCTACATTGTGATTTTCTCATTTTTCAACTTTTTCAGGGTTTCTCATCTTAATCCAAGTCCTACAGTGAAATTTTCTCATTTTTTGACTTTTTCAGGGTGTCTCATCTTATTCCAAGTCCTACAGTGTGATTTTCTCATTTTTCAACTTTTTCAGGGTTTCTCACCATATTGCAGGTCCTACACGTGTGAATTTCTTATTTTTGGACTTTTTCAGGGTTTCTCACCATATTCCAGGTACTACAGTGTGATTTTCTCATTTAAGACTTTTTCAGGGTCTCTCACCATATTGCATGTCCTACAAGTGTGTATATCTTATTTTTCTACTTTTTAACGGTTTCTCTCCATATTCCATCTCCTACCGTGTACTTTTGTCATTTTTTGTCTTTTTCACGGTTTCTCATTTTATTCCAAGTCCTACAGTGTGATTTTCTCATTTTTTGACTTTTTCAGGGTTTCTCACCATATTGCAGGTCCTACAAGTGTGAATTTCTTATTTTTCGACATTTTCAGAGTTTCTCACCATATTCCAGGTCCTACAGTGTGATTTTCTCATTTTAAGACTTTTTCAGTGTTTCTCACCATATTCCAAGTACTACTGCGTGATTTTCTCATTTTTCGACTTTTTCAGGGTTTCTCACCATATTCCAGGCTACTGCGTGATTTTCTCATGTTTTCGACTTATTCAGAGTTTCTCACCATATTCCAGGTCCTACTGTGTGATTTTCTCATTTTAATACTTTTTTACCATATTCCAGGTACTACAGTGTGATTTTCTCATTTTTTTACTTTTTCAGGATTTCTCATCACATTCCAAGTCCTAGAGTGTGATTTTTGCTTTTTTCGAATTTTTCAGGGTTTCTCAACAGATTCCAGGTCCTACAGTTTGTTATTCTCACTTTTCGTCTTTTTCAGGGTTTCTCACTAGCTTCCAAGTCCTACTGCCTGATTTTCTCATTTTCCGACTTCTTTCAGGGTTTCTCACCATATTCTGGGTCCTACTGCATGAATTTCTCATGTTTTGACTTTTTCAGGGTTTCTCACCATATTCCAAGTCCTAGAGTGTGATATTCTCATTTTTTGACTTTTTCACTGTTTCTCACCATATTCCAGGTCCTACAGTGCGATTTTCTCTTTTTTTAAAATTTTCGGGGTTTCTTACTTATTCCAGGTTCTACATTGTCATTTTCTCATTTTTTGAATATTTCAGGTTTTCTCAACATATTCCAGGTCCTACACTGTCATTTTCTAATTTGCGACTTTTTCAGAGTTTCTCACCATATTCCATGTACTACAGTGTGATTTTTCTCATTTTTTGACTTTTTCAGGGTTTCTCACCATATTCCAAGTCCTACAGGGTGATTTTCTCATTTTTTGACTTTTTCAGAGTTTCTCACCATATTCGAAGTCCTACAGTGTGATTTTCTCATTTTTAGATTTTTTCAGGTTTTCTCATCATATTCCAAGTCCTACAGTGTGATTTTCTCATTTTTTGACTTTTTCAGAATTTCTCACCCTATTGCAGGTCCTACAGTATGATTTTCTCATTTGTCGACTTTTTCAGGTTTTCTCACCATATTGCAGGTACTACAAGTTTGATTTTCTTATTTTTCGACTGTTTCAGGGTTTCTCACCATATTCCAAGTCCTACTGTGTGATTTTCTCATTTTTAGACTTTTTCAGTGTTTTCTCACAATATTCCAGGTACTACAGTGTGATTTTCTCATTTTTTGACTTTTTCAGGTTTTCTCATCATATTCCAAATCCTACAGTGTGATTTTCTCTTTTTCCGACTTTTAAAGGGTTTCTTACCATATTCCATGTCCTACTCTGTAATTTTCTCATTTTTCGACTTTTTCAGGGTTTCTCACCATATTGGAGGTCCTACTTGTGTGATTTTCTTATTCTTCGACTTTTTCAGGTTTTCTCACCACATTCCAACTCCTACAGTATATTTTTCTCATTTTTGACTTTTTCATGGTTTCTCATCATATTCCAAATCCTACAGTGTGATTTTTTTCATTTTTCGACTTTTTCAGGGTTTCTCACCATATTGCAGGTACTTCAAGTTTGATTTTCTTATATTTCGACTGTTTCACGGTTTCTCACCATATTTAGGTCCTACTGTGTGATTTTCTCATTTTTTGAATTTTTCAGTGTTTCTCACCATATTCCAGGTCCTACAGTGTGGTTTTTTCATTTTTCGACTTTTTCAGGGTTTCTCACCATATTGGAGGTCCTACAATTGTGATATTCTAATTTTTTAACCTTTTCAGGGTTTCTCTCCATATTCCAGCTCCTACAGTGTATTTTTCTCATTTTTTTACTTTTTCACGGTTTCTCATCATATTCGAAGTCCTACAGTGTGATTTTCTCATTTTTCGACTTTTTTAGGGTTCCTCACCATATTTCAGGTACTACAAGTTTTATCTTATTTTTAGACTTTTTCAGTGTTTCTCACCATATTCCAGGTACTACAGTGTGATTTTCTCATTTTTTGACTTTTTCAGGGTTTCTCATCGTATTCCAAGTCCTAGAGTGTGATTTTCGCATTTTTTGAATTTTTCAGGGATTCTCAGCATATTCCAGTTCCTACAATTTGATTTTCTAATTTTTTGACTTTTTCAGGGTTTCTCATCATATTTCAGGTACTACAAGTTTTATCTTATTTTTAGACTTTTTCAGTGTTTCTCACCATATTCTAGGTACTACAGTGTGATTTTCTCATTTTTCGACTTTTTCAGGGTTTCTCACCATATTCCAAGTCCTACAGTGTGATTTTCTCATTTTTAGAATTTTTCTGGGTTTCTCATCATATTCCAAGTCCTAGAGTGTGATATTCTCATTTTTTGACTTTTTCAGTGTTTCTCACCATATTGCATGTACTACAAGTTTTATTTTCTTATTTTTGAACTGTTTCAGGGTTTCTCACCATATTCCAGGTCCTACTGTGTGATTTTCTCATTTTAATACTTTTTTAGTGTTTCTCACCATATACCAGGTACTACAGTTTGATTTTCTAATTTTTCGACTTTTTCGGGGTTTCTCACCATATCCCAAGTCCTACAGTGTGATTTTCTCATTTTAAGACTTTTTCAGGGTCTCTCACCATACTGCAAGTCCTACAAGTGTGTATTTTTTTTTTGACTTTTTCATGACTTCTCACCATATTCCAGCTCCTACAGTGTCATTTTCTCATTTTTCGACATTTTCAGGGTTTCTTACCATATTCCAGGTCCTACAGTGTGATTTTCTCATTTTAAGACTTTTTCTGTGTTTCTCATCATATTCTGGGTCCTAGTGCATGATTTTCTCATTTTTCGACTTTTTGAGGGTTTCTCACCATATTCCAAGTCCTACAGTGTGATTTTCTCATTTTTTGAATTTTTCAGGGTTTCTCATCATATTCCAAATCCTAGAGTGTGATATTCTCATTTTTCGACTTTTTCAGTGTTTGTCACCATATTGCATGTACTACAAGTTTGATTTTCTTATATTTCGACTGTTTCAGGGTTTCTCACCACATTCCAGGTCCTACTGGGTGATTTTCTCATTTTAATACTTTTTTAGTGTTTCTCACCATATTCCAGGTACTACAGTGTGATTTTTTCATTTTTTGACTTTTTCACGGTTTCTCATCATATTCCAAGTCCTAGAGTGTGATTTTTGCCTTTTTCGTATTTTTCAGGGTTTCTCAACATATTCCAGGTCCTACAGTGTGATTTTCTCATTTTTCGACTTTTTCAGGGTTTCTCACCAGCTTCCAGGTCCTACTGCGTGATTTTCTCATTTTTCGACTTTTTTCAGGATTTCTCACCATATTCTGGGTCCTACTACATGATTTTCTCATTTTTCGATGTTTCAGGGTTTCTCACCATATTCCAGTCCTAGAGTGTGATTTTCTCATTTTTTAACTTTTTCAGGGTTTCTTACGGTATTCCAGGTTCTACATTGTCATTTTCTCATTTTTTCGAATATTTCAGGTTTTCTCAACATATTCCAGGCCCTACACTGTCATTTTATAATTTGCGACTTTTTCAGAGTTTCTACCCATATTCCATGTACTACAGTGTGATTTTTCTCATTTTTTGACCTTTTCAGGGTTTCTCACCATATTCCAGGTCCTAAGGTGTGATTTTCTCATTTTAAGACTTTTTCAGTATTTTTCACCATATTCCAAGTACTACAGTGTGATTTTCTATTTTAAGACTTTTTCAGTGTTTCTCACCAAATCCCAGGTCCTACTGCGTGATTTTCTCATTTTTCGACTTTTTCAGGGTTTCTCACCATATTCCAAGTCCTACAGTGTGATTTTCTCATTTTTCGACTTTTTCAGGGTTTCTCACCATATTCCAGATCCTACAGATTGATTTTCTCATTTTTCGACTTTTTCAGGGTTTCTCACCAGCTTCCAGGTCCTACTGCGTGATTTTCTTATTTTTTGACTTTTTTTTCAGGGTTTCTCTCCATATTCTGGGTCCTACTGCATGATTTTCTCATTTTTCGACATTTTCAGAGTTTCTCACCATATTCCAAGTCCTAGAGTGTGATATTCTCATTTAAGACTTTTTCAGTGTTTCTCACCATATTCCAGGTACTCCTGCATGCTTTTCTCATTTTTCGACTTTTTCAGGGTTTCTCACCATATTCCAAATCCTACAGTGTGATTTTTCATTATATGACTTTTTCAGGGTTACTCATCTTATTCCAAGCGACACCCATCTTTAAATTTTTAGAAGAAAATGTGAGGCTGTGTTTATATACATCATATGCAGATCGTAAGAGGGATTTAGATTCTCCAGAATCTGACACCCTCTTCTGGAGTGTCTAAAGATAGCTACAGTGTACTTATATCTAATAAATAAATAAATAAATAAATAAATATATATATAAATAAACATTTTTTTAAAAAGGATAAGAAAGAAAGAAAGACCAGGCAGGCCTGCCATCCTTATCTCTGTCTGTCTGTCTGTCTGTCTGTCTGATACCCTGGAACTGGAGAAGGGCCACCATATAGTTGCTGGTAGTTGATCCCAGATTCTCTAGAAGAGGAGACAATGCTGTTAATTGTTTTGTTATGTTTTTCACTGTTTTTTTTTATTACATATTTTCCTCAATTACATTTCCAATGCTATCCCAAAAGTCCCCCATACCTCCCCCCACTTCCCTACCCTCCCATTCTTCTCAGTGGCCCCACACATCTTTAAATTTTTAGAAGTATACGTGAGTCTGTGTTTATGTACATAATATGCAGGCCAAAAGAGGGATTTAGATTCTCCAGAATCTGACACCGTCTTCTGGAGTGTCTGAAGACAGCTACAGTGTACTTATATCTAATAAATACATAAATAAATAAATAAGCAAACATTTTTTCAAAAGGATAAGAAAGAAAGAAAGACCAGGCAAGTCTGCCATCCTTATCTCTGTCTGTCTGTCTGACAGTCTGTCTGATCCCCTGGAACTGGAGGTGGGCCACTATATAGTTGCTGATAGTTGATACCAGGTTCTCTGGAAGTGGAGACAGTGATGGTAATTGTTGAGCCCTTTCAGTGGTCCCACCAATCTTTAAATTTTTAGAAGTATATGTGAGGCTGTGTTTATGTACATCATATGCAGACCATAAGAGGGATTTAGATTCTCCAGAATCTGAAACCCTCTTCTGGAGTGTCTGAAGGCAGCTACAGTGTACTTATATCTAATAAATACATAAATAAATAAATAAATAAATAAATAAATAAATAAACATTTTTTTTAAAGGATAAGAAATAAAGAAAGACCAGGCAGGCCTGGCATCCTTATCTCTGTCTGTCTGTCTGTCTGTCTTTCTGATCCACTGGAACTGGAGATGGACCACAATATAGTTGCTGGTAGTTGATCCCAGGTTCTCTGGAAGAGGAGACAATGCTGTTAATGGTTGAGCCCTTTCAGTGGCCCCACACATCTTTAAATTTTTGGAAGTAAATGTGAATCTGTGTTTATGTACATCATATGCTCACCATAAGAGGGATTTAGATTATCCAGAATCTGACACCCTCTCCTGGAGTGTCTGAAGACCGCTAAAGTGTACTTATATTTAATAAATACATAAATAAATAAATAAACATTTTTAAAAAGGATGAGAAAGAAAAAAAACCAGGCAGGCCTGCCACCCTTGTCTGTCTGTCTGTCTGTCTTTCTGTCTGATACCTTAGAACTGGAGATGAGCCACCATATAGTTGCTGGTAGTTGATCCCAGGTTGTCTGGAAGAGGAGATAATGCTGTTAATTGTTGAGCCCTTTCAGTGACCCCATACATCTTTAAATTTTTGAAGTATATGTGAGGCTGTGTTTATGTACATCATATACAGACCATAAGAGGGATTTAGATTCTCCAGAATCTGACACCATCTTCTGGAGTGTCTGAAGACAGACACAGTGTACTTATATCTAATAAATAAATAAATAAATAAATAAATAAATAAATATATATATAAATAAACATTTTTTAAAAAGGATAAGAAAGAAAGAAAGACCAGGGAGGCCTGCCTTCCTTATCTCTGTCTCTCTGTCTGTCTGTCTGTCTATCTGTCTGATACCCTGGAACTGGAGATGGGCCACCATATAGGTGCTGGAAGTTGAACCCAGGTTCTCTGGAAGAGGAGAAAATGCGGTTAATTGTTGAGCCCTTTCAGTGGCTCCACCCATCTGTAAATTTTTAGAAGTATATGTGAGGCTCTGTTTATGTACATCATATGCAGACCATAAGAGGGATTTAGATTCTCCAGAATCTGACACCCTCTTCTGGAGTGTCTGAAGATAGCTACAGTGTACTTTTATCTAATAAATACATAAATAAGTAAATAAACATTTCTTAAAAAGGATAAGAAAGAAAGACCAGGCAGGCCTGCCATCGTTATCTCTATATGTCTGTCTGTCTGTCTCTCTGTCTGATCCTCTGGAACTGGAGATGGGCCACCATATAGTTGCTGGTAGTTGATCCCAGGTTCTCTGGAAGAGGAGACAATGCTGTTAATGGTTGAGCCCATACAGTGGCCCCACACATCTTTAATTTTTGGAAGTAAATGTGAGTCTGTGTTTATGTACATCATATTCAGACCATAAGAGGGATTTAGATTCTCCAGAATCTGACACCTTCTTCCTGATGTCTGAAGACAGCTACAGTGTACTTATATCTAATAAATACATAAATAAATAAATAAACATTTCTTAAAAAGGATAAGAAAGAAAGAAAGACGAAGCAGGCCTGCCATCCTTATCTCTATCTGTCTGTATGTCTGTCTCTCTGTCTGATCCCCTGGAACTGGAGATGGGCCACCATATAGTTGCTGGTAGTTGATCTCAGGTTCTCTGGAAATGGAGACAATGCTGTTAATTTTTGAGCCGTTCAGTGGCAACACCCATCTTTAATTTTTAGAAGTAAATGTGAGGCTGTGTTTATGTACATCATATGCAGACAATAAGAGGGATTTAGATTCTCCAGAATCTGACACTCTCTTCTGGAGTGTCTGAAGACAGCTACAGTGTACTTATATCTAATAAATAAATAAATAAATAAATGAATAAATAAATAAATAAGCATTATTAAAAAGAATAAAAAAAGAAAGACCAGGAAGGCCTGCCATCCTTATCTCTGTCTGTCTGTCTGTCTGTCTGATACCCTGGAACTGGAGTGGGCCACCATATAGTTGCTGGTAGTTGATCCCAGATTCTCTGCAAGAGGAGACAAGGCTGTAAATTTTTGAGCCCTTTCAGTGGCACCACCCACTTTAAATTTTTAGAAGTATTTGTGAGGCTGTGTTTATGTACATCATATGCAGACCATAAGAGGGATTTACATTCTCCAGAATCTGATCCCTCTTCTGGAGTGTCTGAAGACAGCTACAGTGTACTTATATCTAATAAATACATAAATAAATAAATAAACATGTTTTAAAAAGGATAAGAAAGAAAGAAAAACCAGGCAGGCCTGCCATCCTTGTCTGTTTGTCTGTCTGTCTGTCTTATCCCCTGAAACTGGAGATGGGCCACCATATTTTTGCTGGTACTTGATCCCAGGTTCTCTGGAAGAGGAGACAATGCTGTTAATTGTTGAGCCCTTACAGTGGCCCCACCCATCTTTAAATTTTTAGAAGTATATGTGAGGCTGTGTTTATGTACATCATATGCAGACCATAAGAGGGATTTAGATTCTCCAGAATCTGACACACTATTCTGGAGTGTCTGAAGACAGCTACAATGTACTTATATCTAATAAATACATAAATAAAGAAATAAACTTGTTTTAAAAAGGATAAGTAAGAAAGAAAGACCAGGCAGGCCTGCCATCCTTATCTCTGTCTGTCTGTCTGTCTGTCTGTCTGTCTGATCCCCGGGAACTGGAGATGGGCTACCTTATAGTTGCTGGTAGTTGATCCCAGGTTCTCTGGAAGAGGAGACAATGCTGTTAATTGTTGAGCCCTTTCAGTGGCCCCACCCATCTTTAAATTTTTAGAAGTATATGTGAGGCTGTGTTTTTGTACATCATATGCAGACCATAAGAGGGATTTAGATTCTCCAGAATCTGACACACTCTTCTGGAGTGTCTGAAGACAGCTACAGTGTACTTATATCTAAAAAATACATAAATAAATAAATAAATAAATAAATAAACATTTTTTAAAAGGGATAAAGAAGAAAGAAAAACCAGGCAGGCCTTCCATCCTTGTCTGTCTTTCTCTCTGTCTGTCTGTCTTGCCTAGCTCCTTGCGTAGCCTAGCCTAGCCCCTTGCCTTGCCTAGCCTAGCCCAGCCCTGCCTTGCCTAGCCCTGCCTATCCCTGTCTTTAACCAGGCTGGCCTCGAACTCAGAAACTGACTGCTTCTGCCTCCAGAGTGCTCTAATTAAGAGCTCAAGCCACCACTGACTGTTGGGTTTTCTAAGTCTTACATAGGTATGGTCTGTTTCTCAGCTGTGAAACCCTAATTAACACATGTAGTCTGTCCTAGGTCAGCCATAGCTACAGACTGAGGCCTTTTCTAAAACAAAACAAAAGAAAACAAAAAATAGAAATAATAAAATAAATAAATTAAGCAACCACATGATAACTTTTCTTTCTTTCAATGATACTCAGAGCTTGAAGCAGTTCACCCATGAGACCTCAGCTCCGGACATTGAGGCTGTTTCCCTAACAAGTATTATGGCTGAACCTGAGGGGTTCTACTGCTGATTTGTGTCCCCCTCTTTAAAAAAATAGTTGTTTTCAAAGGCTGCAGGTTCTTAGCCCTGTTCCTTGTTACAGTTGAGTCACAGCCCTGAAAGTTCAGAGGTAGTTAAAGGCACTGAGAAGGGCTTCCTCTAGACATCAAAGACCAAGTCTTTGTTATTAAAAAGTTAATCTGGATTGCCCCACCCCCTGGCATCCTTAGAATTCCTAGAAAGGAAGGCAGGGACCTGGGCAGAAGGGTGCAAGTCTACTGCTGTTTGTAAGTGGTAACAGAAAGCTTTCTCTTTTTGGTACCCTACCCCAAGTTACACTGTCACTTCTTTTTCCTAGTTTTATTTTTGTCGGTTTGTATTCTCAACATAGACCCTTTTCCTTCCTAACCTTGGCTGTCCTGAACCTTACTGTCCTTGAACTCAGTGATTTGCCTGTCTTGCTGGGATGAAACTGTGAGCTACCATCCAGAAGGAAGCACCCTGCTGAGGTTAGATTGGGGTCTCTTCCATTTTCCTCTATGAACATGCATATGGCAGGCCTGTTCTTTCTTTTTTACTTTTCTTTTTCTTTTTAAAGATTTATATATTTATTATATTTAAGTATGCTGTAGCTATCTTCAGACAGTCCAGAAGAGGGTGTCAGATTCTGAAGAATCTAAATCATTCTTATTGTCTGCATATGATGTATATAAACACAGCCTCACATATACTCAAAAAAAAAAAAAGAAAGAAAGATGTGGCTACAGAGAGGGCTCAACAATTAAGAGCATTGTCTCCTCTTCCAGAGAACCTGGGCTCAATTACCAGTATTATATATGGTGGCCCATCTCCAGTTCCAGGGGATCTAATACTCTGTTCTGGAGTCTGTGGGCACAGCATACACATGCAAAACATTCTTACACAATCATTGAGAGAGGAGAGAGAGGGGTTGAGAGAGAGGGGAGGTAATCATACCTCCTGACGAGTTTGAAGACCTGAGCTTCATCACTCACACAAATAAATAAATGCAAAATATTTTTAAAAAATAAACTCTGCCATTGCCCTTTAAAAATTCCTAGAAAACAAGTTTTATAAGCAACAGTTATATTTACTATATCTAAAGTACAGTCATGAGCATATTCTCTAAATAGAAAAAGGCCTGTTAGTCTTAGAAATGGAAAAGACAAACCAAGGAAGGTTTGCAATTACATAATGAGGCAGCTCAGCCCAGCTCTTAGGTTGGAAATAAGACTGGAGAATAGGATACACCTGAAGACAGCCAGCCATTGCTTTTTGTTTTGGAGGCTGAAAGGATAAACCTGAAGACAGCCATTGCTGTGTGATGGTGATCTGGTATTTTTTTTTTAATTTTTAAAAAATTTAACACTTTTTATAAAACCTTTTTATAAAGGTTTTATAAAACCTTCTGGAGTGTCTGAAGACAGCTACAGTGTACTTTTATCTAATAAATACATAAATAAATAAATTAATAAATAAATAAACATTTTTTAAAAAGGATAAGAAAGAAAGAAAAAACAGGCAGGCCTGCCATCCTTATCTCTGTCTGTCTGTCTGTCTGTCTGTCTGATCCTCTGGAACTGGATATGGGCCACCATATATTTGCTGGTAGTTTTTCCCAGGTTCTCTGGAAGAGGAGACAATGCTGTGAATTGTTGAGCCCTTTCAGTGGCCCCAACCATCTTTAAATTTTTAGAGGTAAATGTGAGGCTGTATTTATGTACATCATATGCAGACCATAAGAGTGATTTAAATTCTCCAGTATCTGACATCCTCTTCTGGAGTGTCTGAAGACAGTTACAGTGTACTTATATCTAATAAATACATAAATAAAAAAAAATAAATAAATAAACATTTTTTAAACAGGATAAGTAATAAAGAAAGACCAGGCAGGCCTGCCATCCTTATCTCTGTCTGTCTGTCTGTCTGTCTGATCCCCTGGAACTGCAGATGGGCCACCATATAGTTGCTGGTAGTTGATCTTAGGTTCTCTGGAAGAGGAGACAACGCTGTTAATTGTTGAGCCCATTCAGTGGCCCCACCCATCTTTAAATTTTTAGAAGTATACTTGAGTCTGTGTTTATGTACACCATATGCAGACCATAAGAGGTATTTAGATTCTCCAGAATCTGACACCATCTTCTGGAGTGTCTGATGAGAGCTACAGTGTACTTATATCTAATAAATAAATAAATAAATAAATAAATAAATAAATAAATAAATAAATTAATTAATTAATTAATTAATTAATAAGTAAACATTTTTTCAAATGGATAAGAAAGAAAGAAAGACCAGGCAGGCCTGCCATCCTCATCTCTGTCTGTCTGTCTGTCTCTCTATATGATCCTTTGGAACTGAAGATAGGCCACCATATAGTTGCTGGTAGTTGATCCCAGGTTCTCTGGAAGAGGAGACAATGCTGTTAATTGTTGAGCCCTTTCAGTGGCCCCACCCATCTTTAAATTTTTAGAAGTATATCTGAGGCTGTGTTTATGTACATCATATGCAGACCATAAGATGGTTTTTGATTCTTCAGAATCTGACACCCTCTTCTGGAGTGTCTGTAGATAGCTACAGTGTACTTATATATAATAAATACATAAATAAATAAACATTTTTTAAAAAGGACAAGAAAGAAAGAAAGACCAGGCAGGCCTGCAATCCTCATCTCTGTCTGTCTGTCTGTCTGCCTTTCTGATCCCCTGGAACTGTAGATGGGCCACCATATAGTTGCTGGTAGTTGATCCCAGGTTCTCTGGAAGAGGAGACAATGCTGTTAATTGTTGAGCCCTTTCATTGCTCTCACCCATCTTTAAATTTTTAGATGTATATGTGAGGCTGTGTTTATGTACATCATATGCAGACCATAAGAGGGATTTAGATTCTCCAGAATCTGACACCCTCTTCTGGAGTGTGTGAAGACAGCTACATTGTACTTATATCTAATAAATACATAAATAAAGAAATAAATAAATAAATAAATAAATAAACATTTTTTAAACAGGATAAGAAAGAAAGTAAGACCAGGCAGTCCTGCCATCCTTATCTCTGTCTGTCTGTCTGTCTGTCTGTCTTACAGCCTGTCTGATGCCCTGGAACTGCAGATGGGCCACCATATAGTTGCTGGTAGTTGATCCCAGGTTCTCTGGAAGTGGAGACAGTGATGGTAATTGTTGAGCCCTTTCAGTGGTCCCACTCATCTTTAAATTTTTAGAAGTATATGTGAGGCTGTGTTTATGTACATCATATGCAGACCTTAAGAGGGATTTAGATTCTCCAGAATCTGACACCCTCTTCTGGAGTGTCTGAAGACGGCTACAGTGTACTTATATCTAATAAATACAAAAATAAATAAATAAATAAATAAATAAATAAATAAATAAACATTTTTTATAAAGGATAAGAAATAAAGAAAGACCAGGCAGGCCTGCCATCCTTATCTCTGTCTGTCTGTCTGTCTGTCTTTCTGATCCACTGGAACTGGAGATGGGCCACCATATAGTTGCTGGTAGTTGATCCCAGGTTCTTTGGAAGATGAGACAATGCTGTTAATTGTTGAGCCCTCTCAGTGGCCCCACACATCTTTAAATTTTTAGAAGTATACGTGAGTCTGTGTTTATGTACATCATATGCAGGCCATAAGAGGGATTAGGATTCTCCAGAATCTGACACCCTCTTCTGGAGTGTTTGAAGACAGCTACAGTTTACTTATATCTAATAAATACATAAATAAATAAATAAGTAAACATTTTTTCAAAAGGATAAGAAAGAAAGAAAGACCAGGCAGGGCTGCCATCCTTATCTCTGTCTGTCTGTCTGTCTGTCTGTCTGATCCCCTGGAACTGGAGATGGGCCACCATATAGTTTCTGGTAGTTGAACCGAGGTTCTCTGGAAGAGGAGACAATGCTGTTCATTGTTGAGCCCTTTCAATGGCCCCATCCATCTTTAAATATTTAGAACTGTATGTTAGGCTGTGTTTATGTACATCATATGCAGACCATAAGAGGGATTTAGATTCTACAGAACCTGACACCCTCTTCTGGAGTGTCTAAGACAGCTACAGTGTACTTATATCTAATAAATACATAAATAAATAAGTAAATAAATAAATAAATAAACATTTTTTAAACAGGATAAGAAAGAAAGTGAGACCAGGCAGTCCTGCCATCCTTATCTCTGTCTGTCTGTCTGTCTGTCTGACAGCCTGTCTGATCCCCTGGAACTGGAGGTGGGCCACTATATAGTTGCTGATAGTTGATCCAAGGTTCTCTGGATGTGGAGACAGTGATGGTAATTGTTGAGCCCTTTCATTGGTCCCACCCATCTATAAATTTTTAGAAGTATATGTGAGGCTGTGTTTATGTACATAATATGCAGGCCATAAGAGGGATTTAGAATCTCCAGAATCTGACACCCTCTTCTGGAGTGTCTGAAGACAGCTACAGTGTACTTATATGTAATAAATACATAAATAAATAATTAAATAAACATTTTTTAAAAAGGATAAGAAAGAAAGAAAGACCAGGCAGGCCTGCCATCCTTATCTCTGTCTGTCTGTCTGTCTGTCTGTCTGATCCCTGGGAACTGGAGATGGGCCACCATATATTTGCTGGTAGTTGAGCCGAGGTTCTCTGGAAGAGGAGACAATGCTGTTCATTGTTGAGCCCTTTCAATGGCCCCACCCATCTTTAAATGTTTAGAACTGTATGTGAGGCTGTGTTTATGTTCATCATATGCAGACCATAAGAGGGATTTAGATTCTCCAGAACCTGACACCCTCTTCTGGAGTGTCTAAAGACAGCTACAGTGTACTTATATCTAATAGATACATAAATAAATAAAAAATAAACATTTTTTTAAAAAGAATAAGCAAGAAAGAAAGATCAGGCAGGCCTGCCATCCATATCTCTGTCTGTGTGTCTGTCTGTCTGTCTGTCTGATCCCTGGGAACTGGAAATGAGCCACCATATAGTTGCTGGTAGTTGATCCCAGGTTCTCTGGAAGAGGAGATAATGCTGTTAATTTTGAGCCCTTTCAGTGGCCCCACCCTTCATTAAATTTTTTGAAGTATATCTGAGGCTGTGTTTATGTTCATCATATGCAGACCAGAAGTTGGTTTTAGATTTTTCAGAATCTGACACCGTCTACTGGAGTGTCTGAAGACAGCTACAGTGTACTTATATCTAATAAATATATAAATAAATAAATTAATAAATAAATAATCATTTTTATAAAGGATAAGAAAGAAAGAAAAATCAGGCAGGCCTGCCATCCTTATCTCTGTCTGTCTGTCTGTCTGTCTGAACCTCTGGAACTGGATATGGGCCACCATATATTTGCTGTTAGTTTTTCCCAGGTTCTCTGGAAGAGGAGACAATGCTGTTCATTGTTGAGCCCTTTCAATTGCCCCACCCATCTTTAAATGTTTAGAACTGTATGTGAGGCTGTGTTTATGTACATCATATGCAGACAATAAGAGGGATTTAGATTCTCCAGAACCTGACACCCTCTTCTGGAGTGTCTAAGAGAGCTACAGTGTACTTATATCTAATAAATAAATAAATAAACATTATTAAAAAGGATAAGAAAAAAGAAAGACCAGGCAGGCCTGCCACCTTGTCTGTCTGTCTGTCTGTCTGTCTGTCTATCTGTCAGATCCCGGGAACTGGAGATGGGCCACCATATAGTTGCTGGTAGTTGATCCCAGGTTCTCTGGAAGAGGAGACAATGCTGTTAATTGTTGAGCCCTTTCAGTCGCCCCACCCATCCTTAAATTTTTAGAAGTGTATGTGAGGCTGTGTTTATGTACATCATATGCAGACCAGAAGAGGGATTTAGATTCTCCAGAATCTGACACACTCTTCTGGAGTGTCTGAACAGCTACAGTGTACTTATCTCTAATAAATACATAAATACATAAAAAAATAAATAAATAAACATTTTTTAAACAGGATAAGTAAGAAAGAAAGACCTGGCAGGCCTGCCATCCTTATCTCTGTCTGTCTGTCTGTCTGTCTGATCCCCTGGAACTGCAGATGGGCCACCATATAGTTGCTGGTAGTTGATCCCAGGTTCTCTGGAAGTGGAGACAGTGATGGTAATTGTTGAGCCCTTTCAGTGGTCCCACCTTTCTTTAAATTTTTAGAAGTATATGTGAGGCTGTGTTTATGTACATCATATGCAGACCATAAGAGGGATTTAGATTCTCTAGAATCTGACACCCTCTTCTGGAGTGTCTGAAGACGGTTACAGTGTACTTATATCTAATAAATAAATAAATAAATAAATAAATAAATAAATAAATAAATATATAAATATATAAATAAATAAATAAACATTTTTTATAAAGGATAAGAAATAAAGAAAGCCCAGGCAGGCCTGCCATCCTTATCTCTGTCTGTCTGTCTCTCTGTCTTTCTGATCCACTGGAACTGGAGATGAGCCACCATATAGTTGCTGGTAGTTGATCCCAGGTTCTCTGGAAGATGAGACAATGCTGTTAATTGTTGAGCCCTCTCAGTGGCCCCACACATCTTTAAATTTTTAGAAGTATACATGAGTCTGTGTTTATGTACATCATATGCAGGCCATAAGAGGGATTTAGATTCTCCAGAATCTGACACCCTCTTCTGGAGTGTCTGAAGACAGCTATAGTTTACTTATATCTAATAAATACATAAATAAATAAATAAGTAAACATTTTTTCAAAAGGATAAGAAAGAAAGAAAGACCAGGCAGTCCTGCCATCCTTATCTCTGTCTGTCTGACTGTCTGTCTGTCTGATCCCCTGGAACTGGAGATGGGCCACCATATAGTTGCTGGTAGATGAGCCGAGGTTCTCTGGACTAGGAGACAATGCTGTTCATTGTTGAGCCCTTTCAATGTCCCCACCCATTTTTAAATATTTAGAACTGTATGTTAGGCTCTGTTTATGTACATCATATGCAGAACATAAGAGGGATTTAGATTCTACAGAACCAGACACCCACTTCTGGAGTGTCTAAGACAGCTACAGTGTACTTATATCTAATAAATACATGAATAAATAAATAAATAAACATTTTTTAAAAAGTATAAGAAAGAAAGAAAGACCAGGCAGGCCTGCCATCGATATCTCTGTCTGTGTGTCTGTCTGTCTGTCTGATCCCTGGGAACTGGAGATGAGCCACCATATAGTTGCTGGTAGTTGATCCCAGGTTCTCTGGAAGAGGAGATAATGCTGTTAATTGTTGAGCCCTTTCAGTGGCCCCATCCTTCATTAAATTTTTTGAAGTATATCTGAGGCTGTGGTTATGTACATCATATGCAGACCAGAAGATGGTTTTAGATTTTTCAGAATCTGAAACCATCTACTGGAGTGTCTGAAGACAGCTACAGTGTACTTATATCTAATAAATACATAAATAAATAAATTAATAAATAAATAAACATTTTTTATAAAGGATAAGAAAGAAAGAAAAATCTGGCAGGCCTGCCATCCTTATCTCTGTCTGTCTGTCTCTCTGTCTGAACCTTTGGAACTGGATAAAGGCCACCATATATTTGCTGTTAGTTTTTCCCAGGTTCTCTGGAAGAGGAGACAATGCTGTTCATTGTTGAGCCCTTTCAGTGGCCCCACCCATCTTTAAATGTTTAGAAGTATATGTGAGGCTGTGTTTATGTACATCATATGCAGACCATAAGAGGGATTTAGATTCTCCAGAATTGACACCCTTTTCTGGACTGTCTGAAGACAGCTACAGTGTACTTATATCTAATAAATACGTAAATAAATAAATAAATAAATAAATAAACATTTTTTAAACAGGATAAGTAAGAAAGAAAGACATGGCAGGCCTGCCATCCTTATCTCTGTCTGTCTGTCTGTCTGTCTTATCCCCTGGAACTGTAGATGGGCCACCATAAAGTTGCTGGTAGTTGATCCCAGGTTCTCTGGACGAGGAGATAATGCTGTTAATTGTTGAGCCCTTTCAGTGGCCCCACCCTTCATTAAATTTTAGAAGTATATCTGAGGCTGTGTTTATGTACATCATATGCAGACCATAAGATGGTTTTAGATTCTTCAGAATCTGACACCCTCTACTGGAGTTTCTGAAGACAGCTACAGTGTACTTATATCTAATAAATACATACATAAATAAATTAATAATTAAATAAACATTTTTTAAAAAGGATAAGAAAGAAAGAAAAATCAGGCAGGCCTGCCATCCTTATCACTGTCTGTCTGTCTGTCTGTCTGTCTGATCCTCTGGAACTGGATATGGGCCACCATATATTTGCTGGTAGTTTTTCCCAGGTTCTCTGGAAGAGGAGACAATGTTGTGAATTGTTGAGCCCTTTCAGTGGCCCCAACCATCTTTAAATTTTTATTGGTAAATGTGAGGCTGTATTTATGTACATCATATGCAGACCATAAGAGTGATTTAAATTCTACAGAATCTGACACCCTCTTCTGGAGTGTCTGAAGACAGCTACAGTGTACTTATATCTAATAAATACATAAATAAATAAATAAATAAATAAATAAACATTTTTTAAACAGGATAAGTAAGAAAGAAAGACCAGGCAGGCCTGCCATCCTTATCTCTGTCTGTCTGTCTGTCTGTCTGATCCCTGGAACTGCATATGGGCCACCATATAGTTGCTGGTAGTTGATCCCAGGTTCTCTGCAAGAGGAGACAACACTGTTAATTGTTGAGCCCATTCTTTGGCCCCACCCATCTTTAAATTTTTAGAAGTATACTTGAGTCTGTGTTTATGTACATCATATGCAGACCATAAGAGGTATTTAGATTCTCCAGAATCTCACACCCTTTTCTGGAGTGTCTGAAGACAGCTACAGTGTATTTATATCTAATAAATAAATGAATTAATTAATTAATTAATTAATTAATAAGTAAACATTTTTTCAAATGGATAAGAAAGAAAGAAAGACCAGGCAGGCCTGCCATCCTCATTTCTGTCTGTCTATCTGTCTGTCTCTCTATATGATCCTTTGGAACTGAAGATAGGTCACCATATAGTTGCTGGTAGTTGATCCCAGGTTCTCTGGAAGAGGAGACAATGCTGTTAATTGTTGAGCCCTTTCAGTGGCCCCACCCATCTTTAAATTTTTAGAAGTATATCTGAGGCTGTGTTTATGTACATCATATGCAGACCATAAGATGGTTTTAGATTCTTCAGAATCTGACACCCTCTTCTGGAGTGTCTGTAGATAGCTACAGAGTACTTATATATAATAAATACATAAATAAATAAACATTTTTTAAAAAGGACAAGAACGAAAGAAAGACCTGGCAGGCCTGCCATCCTTATCTCTGTCTGTCTGCCTGTCTGTCTGTCTGATCCTCTGGTACTGGATATGGGCCACCATATAGTTGCTGGTAGTTTATCCAAGGTTCTCTGGAAGAGGAGACAATGCTGTAAATTATTGAGCCCTTTCAGTGGCCCCACCCTTCATTAAATTTTTATAAGTATATCTGAGGCTGTGTTTATGTACATCATATTCAGACCATAAGAGTGATTTAGATTCTCCAGAAACTGACACCCTCTTCTGGAGTGTCTGAAGACAGCTACAGTGTACGTAAATATAATAAATACATGAATAAATAAATAAATAAACATTTTTTAAAAAGGATAAGAAAGAAAGAAACACCAGGAAGTCCTGCCATCCTTATCTCTGTCTGTCTGTCTGTCTATCTATATGATCCTTTGGAACTGGAGATAGGCCACCATATAGTTGCTGGTAGTTGATCCCAGGTTCTCTGGAAGAGGAGACAATGCTGTTAATTGTTGAGCCCTTTCAGTGGCCCCACCCATCTTTAAATTTTTAGAAGTATATGTGAGGCTGTGTTCATGTACATCATATGCAGACCATAAGAGGGATATAGATTCTCCAGAATCTGACACCCTCTTCTGGAGAGTCTGAAGACAGCTACAGTGTACTTATATCTGATAAATAAATAAATAAATAAATAAACAAATAAACAAATAAATAAACATTTTTTTATAAGGATAAGAAAGAAAGAAAAATCAGGCAGGCCTGCCATCCTTATCTCTGTCTGTCTGTCTGTCTGTCTGTCTTATCCCCTGGAACTTGAGATGGGCCACCATATAGTTGCTGGTAGTTGATCCCACGTTCTCTGGAAGAAGAGACAATGCTGTTAATTGTTGAGCCCTTTCAGTGGGCCCACCCATCTTTAAATTTTTAGTAGTATATGTGAGGCTGTGTTTATGTACATCATATGAAGACCATAAGAGGGATTTAGATTCTCCAGAAGATGAGACCCTCTTCTAGAGTGTCTGAAGACAGCTACAGTGTACTTATATCTAATAAATACATAAATAAAAATAAATAAATAAATAAATAAACAATTTTCAACAGTATAATAAAGAAAGAAAGACCAGGCACGCCTGCCATCCTTATCTCTGTCTGTCTGTCTGTCTGTCTGATCCCCTGGAACTGGAGATGGGCCACCATATAGTTGCTGGTAGTTCATCCCAGGTTCTCTGGAAGAGGAGACAATGCTGTTAATTGTTGAGCCCTTTCTTTAGTGACCCCACCCATCTTTAAATTTTTAGAAGTATATGTGAGGCTGTGTTTATGTACATCATATGCAGACCATAAGAGGGATTTAGATTCTCCAGAATCTGACAACCTCTTCTGGAGTGTCTGAAGACAGCTACAGTGTACTTATATCTAAAAAATACATAAATAAATAAATAAACATTTTTTAAAAAGGATAAGAAAGAAAGAAAGACCAGGCAGGCCTGCCATCCTTATCTCTGTCTTTCTGTCTTTCTGTTTGTCTGTCTGATCCCCTGAAACTGGAGATGGGCCAACATATAGTTGCTGGTAGTTGATCCCAGGTTCTCTGGAAGAGGAGACAATGCTGTTAATTGTTGGTTCCTTTCAGTGGCCCCAACCATCTTTAAATTTTTAGAAGAATATGTGAGGCTGTGTTTATGTACATCATATGCAGAACATAAATGGGATTTATGTTCTGCAGAATCAAACACCCTCTTCTGGAGTGTCTGAAGATAGCTATAGTGTACTTATATCTAATAAATACATAAATAAATAAATAAACCTTTTTTAAAATGATAAGAAAGAAAGAAAGACCAGGCAGGCCTGCCATCCTTATCTCTGTCTGTCTGTCTGTGTGTCTGTCTGATCCCCTGGAACTGGAGATGGGCCACCATATAATTACTGGTTATTGATCCCAGGTTCTCTGGAAGAGGAGACAACACTGTTAATTGTTGATCCCTTTTAGTGGCCCCACCCATCTTTAAATTTTTAGAAGTGTATGTGAGGCTGTGTTTATGTACATCATATGCAGACCATAAGAGGGATTTAGATTTTCCAGAATCTGACAACCTCTTCTGGAGTGTCTGAAGACAAGTATTGTGTACTTATATCTAATAAATACATTAAAAATAAATAAATAAATAAATAAATAAAAATAAATAAATAAACATTTTTTTTAAACGGAGAAGAAAGAAAGAAAGACCATGCAGGCCTGCCATCCTTACCACTTTCTCTCTGTCTGTCTGTCTGTCTGATCCCCTGTAACTGGAGATGGGACACCATATAGTTGCTGGTAGTTGATCCCAGGTTCTCTGGAAAAGGAGACAATGCTGTTAATTGTTGAGCCCTTTCAGTGGCCCCACCCATCTTTAAATTTTTAGAAGTATATGTGAGGCTATGTTTATGTACATCAAATGCAGACCATAAGAGGGATTTAGATTCTCCAGCATATGACACCCTCTTCTGGAGTGTCTGAAGACAGCTACAGTGTACTTATGTCTAATAAATACATAAATAAACAAATAAACATTTTTAAATAAGGATAATAAAGAAAGAAAATCCAGGCAGGCCTGCCATCCTTATATCTGTCTGTCTGTCTGTCTGTCTGATTCCCTGGAACTGGAGATGGGCCACCATATAGTTGCTGGTAGTTGATCCCAGGTTCTCTGGAAGAGGAGACAATGCTGTTAATTGTTGAGCCCTCACAGTGGCCCCACCCATCTTTAAATTTTTAGAAATAAATGTGAAGCTGTTTTTATGTACATCATATGCATATCATAAGTGGGACTTAGATTCTCCAGAATCTGACACCCTCTTCCTGAGTGTCTGAAGACAGCTACAGTGTACTTATATATAATAAATTCATAAATAAATAAATAAACCTTTTTAAACGGATAAGAAAGAAATAAAAACCAGAAGGCCTGCCATCCTTGTCTGTATGTCTGTCTGTCTGTCTGATCGCCTGTAACTGGAGATGGGCCACCATATAGTTGCTGGTAGTTGATCCCAGGTTCTCTGGAAGAGGAGACAATGCTGTTAATTTTTGAGCCCTTTCAGTGGCCCCACCCATCTTTAAATTTTTATAAGTATATGTGAGGCTGTGTTCATGTACATCATATGCAGACCATAAGAGGGATTTAGATTCTCCAGAATCTGACACCCTCTTCTGGAGTGTCTGAAGACAGCTACAGTGTACTTATATCGAATAAATAAATAAATAAATAAATAAATAAATAAATAAATAAATAAATAAACATTTTTTTAAAAGGATAAGAAAGAATGAAAGACCAGGTAGGCCTGCCATCCTTAACTCTATCTGTCTGTATCTCTGTCTGTCTGTCTGATCCCCTGGAACTGGAGATGGGCCACCATATAGTTGCTGGTAGTTGATCCCAGGTTCTATGGAAGAGGAGACAATGCTGTTAATTGTTGAGCCCTTTCAGTGGTCCTACCCATCTTTAAATTTTTAGAAGTATATGTGAGGCTGTGTTTATGTACATCATATGCAGATCATAAGAGGGATATAGATTCTCCAGAATCTGAAACCCTCTTCTGGAGTGTCTGAAGACAGCTACAGTGTACTTATATCTAATAAATAAATAAATAAATAAATAAATAAATAAATAAATAAATAAATATACATTTTTTAAAAGGGATAAGAAAGAAAGAAAAACCAGGCAGGCTTCCATCCTTGTCTGTCTTTCTCTCTGTCTTTCTGTCTTGCCTAGCCCCTTGCGTTGCCTAGCCTAGCCCCTTGCCTTGCCTAGCCCAGCCCCTTGCCTAGCCTAGCCTAGCCCAGCCCTGCCTTGCCTAGCCCTGCCTATCCCTGTCTTTAACCAGGCTGGCCTCGAACTCAGAAACTGACTGCCTCTGCCTCCAGAGTGCTCTCATTAAGAGCTCGAGCCACCACTGACTGTTGGGTTTTCTAAGTCTTACATAGGTATGGTCTGTTTCTCAACTGTGAAACCCTAATTAACACATGTAGTCTGTCCTAGGTCAGCCATAGCTACAGACTGAGGCCTTTTCTAAAACAAAACAAAAGAAAACAAAAAAAATAGAAATAATAAAATAAATAAATTAAGAAACCACATGATATCTTTTCTTTCTTTCAATGATACTCAGAGTTTGAAGCAGTTCACCCATGAGACCTCAGCTCCGGACATTGAGGCTGTTTCCCTAACAAGTATTATGGCTGAACCTGAGGGGTTCTACTGCTGATTTGTGTCCCCCTCTTTAAAAAAATAGTTGTTTTCAAAGGCTGCAGGTTCTTAGCTCTGTTCCTTGTTACAGTTGAGTCACAGCCCTGAAAGTTCAGTGGTAGTTAAAGGCACTGAGAAGGGCTTTCTATAGACATCAAAGACCAAGTCTTTGTTATTAAAAAGTTAATCTGGATTCCCCCACACCCTGGCATCCTTAGAATTCCTAGAAAGGAAGGCAGGGACCTGGTCAGAAGGGTGCAAGGCTACTGGTGTTTGTAAGTGGTAACAGAAAGCTTTCTCTTGTTGGTACCCTACCCCAAGTTACACTGTCACTTCTTTTTCCTAGTTGTTGTTTTGTAGGTTTGTATTCTCAACATAGACCCTTTTCCTTCCTAACCTTGGCTGTCCTGAACCTTACTGTCCTTGAACTCAGTGATTTGCCTGTCTTGCTGGGATGAAACTGTGAGCTACCATCCAGAAGGAAGCACCCTGCTGAGGTTAGATTGGGGTCTCTTCCATTTTCCTCTATGAACATGCATATGGCAGGCCTGTTCTTTCTTTTTTACTTTTCCTTTTCTTTTTAAAGATTTATTTATTTATTATATTTAAGTATGCTGTAGCTATCTTCAGACAGTCCAGAAGAGGGTGTCAGATTCTGAAGAATCTAAATCATTCTTATTGTCTGCATATGATGTATATAAACACAGCCTCACATATACTCAAAAAAAAAAAAAAAAGAAAGAAAGATGTGGCTACAGAGAGGGCTCAACAATTAAGAGCATTGTCTCCTCTTCCAGAGAAGCTGGGCTCAATTACCAGTATTATATATGGTGGCCCATCTCCAGTTCCAGGGGATCTAATACTCTGTTCTGGAGTCTGTGGGCACAGCATACACATGCAAAACATTCTTACACAATCATTGAGAGAGGAGAGAGAGGGGTTGAGAGAGAGGGGAGGTAATCATACCTCCTGACGAGTTTGAAGACCTGAGCTTCATCACTCACACAAATAAATAAATGCAAAATATTTTTAAAAAATAAACTCTGCCATTGCCCTTTAAAAATTCCTAGAAAACAAGTTTTATAAGCAACAGTTATATTTACTATATCTAAAGTACAGTCATGAGCATATTCTCTAAATAGAAAAAGGCCTGTTAGTCTTAGAAATGGAAAAGACAAACCAAGGAAGGTTTGCAATTACATAATGAGGCAGCTCAGCCCAGCTCTTAGGTTGGAAATAAGACTGGAGAATAGGATACACCTGAAGACAGCCAGCCATTGCTTTTTGTTTTGGAGGCTGAAAGGATACACCTGAAGACAGCCAATGCTGTGTGATGGTGATCTGGTATTTTTTTTTTAATTTTTAAAAACTTTAACACTCTTTCTTTCTTTCTTTCTTTCTTTCTTTCTTTCTTTCTTTCTTTCTTTCTTTCTTTCTTTCTTTCTTTCTTTCTTTCTTTCTTTTCTTTCTTTTCTTTCTTTTCTTTCTTTTCTTTCTTTTCTTTCTTTTCTTTCTTTTCTTTCTTTCTTTCTTTCTTTTTCCCATAGCCTACCCTAGCCTACCCTATAGCCTACCCTATAGCCTACCCTATAGCCTACCCTATAGCCTACCCTATAGCCTACCCTATAGCCTACCCTATAGCCTACCCTATAGCCTACCCTATAGCCTACCCTATAGCCTACCCTAGCCTACCCTAGCCCTGCCTAACCCTGTCTTTCACCAGGGTGGCCTCGAACTCAGAAACTTACTGCCTCTGCCTACAGAGTGCTCTCATTAAGAGCTTGAGACACCACTGAAGGTCGGGTTTTCTAAACCTTACCTTGCTCTTGGTGTCTGTTCTCAGCTGTGAAACCCTAATTAACACAGGTAGGCAGTCCTGGGTCAGCCAGAGCTACAGACTGAGGCCTTCTCTAAAAACAAATAAAACAAAACAAAACAACAAATAGAAATAATAAAATACATAAATTAAACAACCACAGCATAGCTTTTCTCTCTCTAGGTGGTACTCAGAAATTCCAGCAGTTGGCCTGTGACACCTCAGCTCAGTATATGTGAGGCTGTGTTTATGTACATCATACACAGACCATAAGAGGGATTTAGATTCTCTAGAATCTAACACACTCTTCTGGAGTGTCTGTAGACAGCTACAGTGTACTTATATATAATAAATACATAAATAAATAAACATTTTTTAAAGGATAAGAAAGAAAGAAAGACCAGGCAGGCCTGCCATCCTTATCTCTGTCTGTCTGTCTGTCTGTCTGTCTGATCCCCTGGAACTGCAGATGGGCCACCATATACTTGCTGGTAGTTGATCCCAGGTTCTCTGGAAGAGGAGACAATGATATTAATTGTTGAGCCCTTTCAGTGGTCCTACCCATCTTTAAATTTTTAGAAGTATATGTGAGGCTGTGTTTATGTACATCATATGCAGACCATAAGAGGGATTTAGATTCTCCAGAATCTGACACCCTCTTCTGGAGTGTCTGAAGACAGCTACTGTGTACTTATATCTAATAAATACATAAATAAATAATTAAATAAACATTATTTACAAAGGATAAGAAAGAAAGAAAGACCAGGCAGGCTTGCCATCCTTATCTCTGTCTGTCTGTCTGTCTGTCTGTCTGATCCCTGAGAACTGGAGATGGGCCACTATATAGTTGATGGTAGTTGATCCCAGGTACTCTGGAAGAGGAGACAATGCTGTTACTTGTAGAGCTTTTTCAGTGGCCCCACCCTTCTTTAAATTTTTGAAGTATATGTGAGGCTGTGTTTATGTACATCATATGCAGACCATAAGAGGGATTTAGATTCTGCAGAATGTGACACCCTCTACTGGAGTGTCAGAAGACAGCTACAGTGTACTTATATCTAGTAAATACATAAATGAATAAATAAATAAATAAATAAATAAATAAATAAGTAAATAAACATTTTTTTAAAGGATAAAAAAGAAAGAAAGACCAGGCAGGCCTGCCATCCTTATCTCTGTCTGTCTGTCTGTCTGTCTGTCTGATCCCCTGGAACTGGAGATGGGCCACCATATAGGTGCTGGTAGTTGATCCCAGGTTCTCTGGAAGAGGACCCAATGCTGTTAATTGTTGAGCCTTTTCAGTGGCCCCACCCATCTTTAAATTTTTAGAAGTATATGTGAGTCTGTGTTTATGTACATCATATGCAGACCATAAGAGGGATTTAGATTCTCCAGAATCCTACACCCACTTCTGGAGTGTCTGAAGACAGCTACAGTATACTTATATGTATTAAATACCTGAATAATTAAATAAATAAACATTTTTTTAAAAGGATAAGAAAAAAAAAGACCAGGCAGGCCTGCCATCCTTATCTCTGTCTGTCTGTCTGTCTGTCTGATCCCCTGGAACTGGAGATGGGCCACCATATAGGTGCTGGTAGTTGATCCCAGGTTCTCTGGAAGAGGACCCAATGCTGTTAATTGTTGAGCCTTTCCAGTGGCCCCACCCATCTTTAAATTTTTAGAAGTATATGTGAGTCTGTGTTTATGTACATCATATGCAGACCATAAGAGGGATTTAGATTCTCCAGAATCCTACACCCACTTCTGGAGTGTCTGAAGACAGCTACAGTATACTTATATGTATTAAATACCTGAATAATTAAATAAATAAACATTTTTTAAAAGGATAAGAAAAAAAAAGACCAGGCAGGCCTGCCATCCTTATCTCTGTCTGTCTGTCTGTGTGTCTGTCTGATCTCCTGTAACTGGAGATCGGCCACCATATAGTTGGTGGTAGTTGAACCCAGGTTCTCTGTAAGAAGAGACAATGCTGTTAATTGTTGAGCCCTTTCAGTGGCCCCACTCATCTTTTAATTTTTAGAAGAGTATGTGAGGCTGTGTTTATGTACATGATATGCAGATCATAAGAGAGATTTAGATTCTCCAGAATCTGACACCCTCTTCTGAAATGACTGAAGACAGCTAATGTGTACTTATATCGAATAAATACATAAATAAATAAATAAATAAATAAATAAATAAATAAATAAACATTTTTTAAAAAGATAAGAAAGAAAGAAAGACCAGGCAGGCCTGCCATCCTTATCTCTGTCTGTCTGTCTGTCTGTCTGTCTGATCCTCTGATACTGGATATGGGCCACCATATAGTTGCTGGTAGTTGATCCCAGGTTCTCTGGAAGAGGAGACAATGCTGTTAATTGTTGAGACATTTCAGTGGTCTCACCCATCTTTAAATATTTAGAAGTGTATGTGAGGCTGTGTTTATGTACATCATATGCAGACCATAAAAGGGATTTAGATTCTCCAGAATCTGACACCCTCTTCTGGAGTATCTGAAGACAGCTACAGTGTACTGATATCTAATAAATAAATAGAAAAATAAATAAATAAATAAATAAACATTTTTTTAAAAGGATGAGAAATAAAGAAAGACCAGGCAGGCCTACCATTCATATCTCCGTCTGTCTGTCTTTCTATCTGATCTCCGGGAACTGGAGATGGGCCACCATATAGTTGCTGGTAGTTGATCTAAGGTTCTCTGGAAGAGGAGACCATTCTGTTAATTGTTGAGCCCTTTCAGTGGCCCCACACTTCTTTAAATTTTTAGAAGTATACTTGAGGCTGTGTTTATGTACATCATATGCACATTATAAGAGGATTTAGATTCTCCAGAATCTGACTCCCTCTACTGGAGTGTCTGAAGACAGCTACAGTGTATTTATATCTAATAAATAAATAAATAAATATATAAATAAATAAATAAATAAACATTATTTAAACAGGATAAGAAATAAAGAAAGACCTGGCAGGCCTGCCATCCATATCTCTGTCTGTCTGTCTGTCTGTCTATCTGATCCCCTGGAACTGGAGATGGGCCACCATATAGTTGCTGGTAGTTGATCCCAGGTTCTCTGGAAGAGGAGACAATGCTGTTAATGTTGAGCCCTTTCTTTCTTTCTTTCTTTTTTTTTTTTTTTTTTTTTTTGGTTTTTTTGAGACAGGGTTTCTCTGTGTAGCCCTGGCTGTCCTGGAACTCACTTTGTAGACCAGGCTGGCCGGGAACTCAGAAATCCGCCTGCCTCTGCCTCCCGAGCTCTGGGATTAAAGGCGTGCGCCACCACGCCCGGCTTGTTGAGCCCTTTCAATGGCCCTACCCATGTTTAAATTTTTAGAAGTGTATGTGAGGCTGTGTTTATGTACATCATATGCAGACCAGAAGAGGGATTTAGATTCATCAGAATCTGACACCCTCTACTGGAGTGTCTGAAGACAGCTACTGTGTACTTATATCTAATAAATAAATAAATAAATAAATAAATAAATAAATAAACATTATTTAAACAGGATAAGAAAGAAAGAAAGACCAGGCAGGCCTTCCATCCATATCTCTGTCTGTCTGTCTGTCAGTCTGTCTGTCTGTCTGTCTGTCTATCTGATCCCCGGGAACTGGAGATGGGCCACCATATAGTTGCTGGTAGTTGATCCCAGGTTCTCTGGAAGAGGAGACAATGCTGTTAATTGTTGAGCCCTTTCAGTCGCCCCACCCATCCTTAATTTTTTAGAAGTGTATGTGAGGCTGTGTTTATGTACATCATATGCAGACCTTAAGTGGGATTTAGATTGTCCAGAATCTGACACCCTCTTCTGGAGTGTCTGAAGACAGCTACAGTGTATTTATATCTAATAAATAAATAAATAAATAAATAAATAAATAAATAAATAAATAAATAAACATTTTTTAAAATGGATAAAAAATAAAGAAAGACCAGGCAGGAGTGCCATCCTTATCTCTGTCTGTCTATCTGTCTGTCTGATCCCCTGGAACTGGAGATGGTCCATCATATACTTGCTGGTAGTTGATCCCAGGTTCTCTGGAAGAGGAGACAATGCTGTTATTTGTTGAGCCCTTTAAGTGGCCCCACCCATCTTTAAATTTTTAGAAGTGTATGTGAATCTCTGTTTATGTACATCATATGCATACCATAAGAGGGATTTAGATTCTCCAGAATCTGACACCCTCTTCTGGAGTGTCTGAAGACAGCTAGAGTGTACTTATATCTAATAAATATATACATAAATAAATAAATAAATAAACATTTTTTAAAAAGGATAAGAAAGAAAGAAAGACCAGGCAGGCCTGCCATCCTTATCTCTGTCTGTCTGTCTCTCTGTCTGTCTGATCCCCTGGAACTGGAGATGGGCCACCATATAGTTGCTGGTAGTTGGTCCCAGGTTCTCTGGAAGAGGAGACAATGCTGTTAATTGTTGAGCCCTTTCAGTGGCCCCACCAATCTTTATATTTTTAGAAGTATATGTGAGTCTCTGTTTATGTACATCATATGCAGACCATTAGAGGGGTTTAGATTCTCCAGATTCTGACAACCTCTACTGGAGTATCTGAAGACAGCTACAGTGTACTTATATCTAATAAATACATAAAAAAATAAATAAGTGAATAAATAAATAAATAAATAAGTAAATAAATAAATAAACATTTTTAAAAAAGGATAAGAACGAAAGAAAGACCTGGCAGGCCTGCCATCCTTATCTCTGTCTGTCTGTCTGTCTGTCTGTCTGATCCTCTGATACTGGATATGGGCCACCATATAGTTGCTGGTAGTTGATCCCAGGTTCTCTGGAAGGGGAAACAATGCTGTTAATTGTTGAGACCTTTCAGTGGTCCCACCCATCTTTAAATATTTACAAGTGTATGTGAGGCTGTGTTTATGTACATCATATGCAGACCATAAGAGGGTTTTAGATTCTCCAGAATCTGACACCCTCTACTGGAGTGTCTGAACAGCTACAGTGTACTTATATCTAATAAATACATAAATAAATAAATAAATAAATAAATAAATAAATAAATAAATAAATAAATAAACATTTTTTAAAAAGGATAAGCAGGAAAGAAAGACCAGGCAGGCATGCCATCCATATCTCTGTCTGTCTGTCTGTCTGTCTATCTGATCCCCGGAAATGGAGATGGGCCACCATATAGTTGCTGGTAGTTGATCCCAGGTTCTCTGGAAGAGGAGAAAATGCTGTTACTGTTGAGCCCTTTCAGTGGCCCTACCCATCTTTAAATTTTTAGAAGTGTATGTGAGGCTGTGTTTATGTACATCATATGCAGACCAGAAGAGGGATTTAGATTCATCAGAATCTGACACCCTCTTCTGGAGTGTCTGAAGACAGCTACAGTGTATTTATATCTAATAAATAAATAAATAAATAAATAAATAAATAAATAAATAAAATATTTTTTAAAAGGATAAGAAATAAAGAAAGACCAGGCAGGAGTGCCATCCTTATCTCTTTCTGTCTATCTGTCTGTCTGATCCCCTGGAACTGGAGATGGTCCATCATATACTTGCTGGTAGTTGATCCCAGGTTCTCTGGAAGAGGAGACAATGCTGTTATTTGTTGAGCCCTTTAAGTGGCCCCACCCATCTTTAAATATTTAGAAGTATATGTGAGGCTGTGTTTATGTACATCATAAGCAGACCATAAGAGAGATTTAGATTCTCCAGAATCTGACACCCTCTTCTGGAGTGTCTGAAAAAAGCTACAGTCTACTTATATCTAGTAAATAAATAGATAAATAAATAAATAAATAAATAAACTTTTTTTTTTAAAGTATAAGAAAGAAAGAAAGACCAGGCAGGCCTTCCATCTATATCTATGTCTGTCTGTCTGTCTGTCTATCTGATCCCCGGGAACTGGAGATGGGCCACCATATAGTTGCTGGTAGTTGATCCAAGGTTCTCTGGAAGAGGAGACAATGCTGTTAATTGTTGAGCCCTTTCAGTGGCCCCACACTTCTTTAAATTTTTAGAAGTATACCTGAGGCTGTGTTTATGTACATCATATGCAGATTATAAGAGGATTTAGATTCTCCAGAATCTGACACCCTTTACTGGAGTGTCTGAAGACAGCTAGAGTGTACTTATATCTAATAAATACATAAATAAATAAATAAATAAACATTTTTTAAAAAGGATAAGAAAGAAAGAAGACCTGGCAGGCCTGCCATCCTTATATCTGTCTCTCTGTCTGTCTGTCTGTCTGTCTGATACCCTGGAACTCGAGATGGGCCACCATATAGTTGCCCATTTTTAATTTTTTAGAAGTATATGAGAGGCTGTGTTTATATACATCATATGCAGACCATAAGAGGGATTTAGATTCTCCAGAATCCTACACCCTCTTCTGGAGTGTCTGAAGACAGCTACAGTATACTTATATGTAATAAATACCTGAATAATTAAATAAATAAACATTTTTTTAAAAGGATAAGAAAAAAAGAAAGACCAGGCAGGCCTGCCATCCTTATCTCTGTCTGTCTGTCTGTCTGTCTGTTTGATCCTCTGATACTGGATATGGGCCATCATATAGTTGCTGGTAGTTGATCCCAGGTTCTATGGAAGAGGAGACAATGCTATTAATTGTTGAGACCTTTCAGTGGTCCCACCCATCTTTAAATTTTTAGAAGTATATGTGAGGCTGTGTTTATGTACATCATATGCAGACCATAAGAGGGATTTAGATTCTCCAGAATCTGACACCCTCTTCTGGAGTGTCTGAAGACAGCTACTGTGTACTTATATCTAATAAATACATAAATAAATAATTAAATAAACATTTTTTAAAAAGGATAAGAAAGAAAGAAAGACCAGGCAGGCCTGCCAACCTTATCTCTCTCTGTCTGTCTGTCTGTCTGATCCCTGAGAACTGGTGTTAGGCCACTATATAGTTGATGGTAGTTGATCCCAGGTACTCTGGAAGAGGAGACAATGCTGTTAATTGTTGAGCTTTTTCAGTGGCCCCACCCTTCTTTAAATTTTCGAAGTATATGTGAGGCTGTGTTTATGTACATCATATGCAGACCATAAGAGGGATTTAGATTCTGCAGAATGTGACACCCTCTACTGGAGTGTCAGAGGACAGCTACAGTGTAATTATATCTAATAAATAAATAAATAAATAAATAAATAAATAAATAAATAAGTAAATAAACATTTTTTAAAGGATAAGAAAGAACGAATGACCAGGCAGGCCTGCCATCCTTATCTCTGTCTGTCTGTCTGTCTGTCTGATCCCCTGTAACTGGAGATGGGCCACCATATAGGTGCTGGTAGTTGATCCCAGGTTCTCTGGAAGAGGACCCAATGCTGTTAATTGTTGAGCCTTTTCAGTGGCCCCACCCATCTTTAAATTTTTAGAAGTATATGTGAGTCTGTGTTTGTATACATCATATGCAGACCATAAGAGGGATTTAGATTTTCCTGAATTTGACACCCTCTTCTGGAGTGTCTGAAGACAGCTACTGTGTACTTATATATAATAAATACGTAAATAAATAAATAAATAAATAAATAAATAAATAATAAACATTTTTTTAAACAGGATAAGTAAGAAAGAAAGACCAGGCAGGCCTGCCATCCTTATCTCTGTCTGTCTGTCTGTCTGTCTGATTCCCTGGAACTGCAGATGGGCCACCATATAGTTGCTGGTAGTTGATCCCAGGTTCTATGGAAGAGGAGACAATGCTGTTAATTGTTGAGACCTTTCAGTGTTCCCATCCATCTTTAAATATTTAGAAGTATATGTGAGGCTGTGTTTATGTACATCATAAGCAGACCATAAGAGAGATTTAGATTCTCCAGAATCTGACACCCTCTTCTGGAGTGTCTGAAGACAGCTACAGTCTACTTATATGTAGTAAACAAATAGATAAATAAATAAATAAATAAATAAATAAATAAATATTTTTTAAAAAAGGATAAGAAAGAAAGAAAGACCAGGCAGGCCTTCAATCTATATCTATGTCTGTCTGTCTATCTGTCTATCTGATCCCCGGGAACTGGAGATGGGCCACCATATAGTTGCTGGTAGTTGATCCAAGGTTCTCTGGAAGAGGAGACAATGCTGTTAATTGTTGAGCCCTTTCAGTGGCCCAACACTTCTTTAAATTTTTAGAAGTATACCTGAGGCTGTGTTTATGTACATCATATGCAGATTATAAGAGGATTTAGATTCTCCAGAATCTGACACCCTCTACTGGAGTGTCTAAAGACAGCTACAGTGTACTGATGTCTAATAAATACATAAATAAATAAATAATTAAACATTTTTTAAAAGGATAAGAAAGAAAGAAAGACCAGGCAGGCCTGCCATTCTTATCTCTGTCTGTCTCTCTGTCTGTCTGACATCTGTCTGATACCCTGGAACTCGAGATGGGCCACCATATAGTTGCTGGTATTTCATCCCAGGTTCTCTGGAGAGGAGACAATGCTGTTAATTGTTGAGCCCTTCCAGTGATCCCACCCATCTTTAATTTTTTAGAAGTATATGTGAGGCTGTGTTTATATACATCATATGCAGACCATAAGAGGGATTTAGATTCTCCAGAATCCTACACCCTCTTCTGGAGTGTCTGAAGACAGCTACAGTATACTTATATGTAATAAATACCTGAATAATTAAATAAATAAACATTTTTTAAAAGGATAAGAAAAAAAGAAAGACCAGGCAGGCCTGCCATCCTTATCTCTGTCTGTCTGTCTGTCTGTCTGTCTGATCTCCTGTAACTGGAGATCGGCCACCATATAGTTGGTGGTAGTTGAACCCAGGTTCTCTGGAAGAGGAGACAATGCTGTTAATTGTTGAGCCCTTTCAGTGGACCCTCAGATACTCTCCAAATTTTTAGGAGAGTATCTGAGGCTGTGTTTATGTACATGATATGCAGATCATAAAAGAGCTTTAGATTCTCCAGAATCTGACACCCTCTTCTGGAGTGTCTGAAGACAGCTACAGTGTACTCATATCTAACAAATGAATAGATAAATAAATAAATAAATAAATAAATAAACATTTTTTTAAAAGGATAAGAAAGAAAGAAAGATCAGGCAGGCCTACCATCCATATCTCTGTCTGTCTGTCTGTCTGTCTATCTGATCCCCGGGAACTGGAGATGGGCCACCATATAGTTGCTGGTAGTTGATCCAAGGTTCTCTGGAAGAGGAGACCATGCTGTTAATAGTTGTGCCCTTTCAGTGGCCCCACACTTCTTTAAATTTTTAGAAGTATACTTTAGGCTGTGTTTATGTACATCTTATGCACATTATAAGAGGATTTAGATTCTCCAGAATCTGACACCCTCTACTGGAGTGTCTAAAGACAGCTACAGTGTACTGATATCTAATAAATAAATAGATAAATAAATAAATAAACATTTTTTAAAATGGATAAGAAATAAAGAAAGACCAGGCAGGAGAGCCATCCTTATCTCTGTCTGTCTATCTGTCTGTCTGATCCCCTGGAACTGGAGATGGTCCATCATATACTTGCTGGTAGTTGACACCAGGTTCTCTGGAAGAGGAGACAATGCTGTTATTTGTTGAGCCCTTTAAGTGGCCCCACCCATCTTTAAATTTTTAGAAGTGTATGTGAGTCTCTGTTTATGTACATCATATGCATACCATAAGAGGGATTTAGATTCTCCAGAATCTGACACCCTCTTCTGGAGTGTCTGAAGACAGCTACAGTGTACTTATATCTAATAAATATATACATAAATAAATAAATAAATAAATAAACATTTTTTGAAAAATGATAAGAAAGAAAGAAAGACCAGGCAGGCCGTCCATCCATATCTCTGTCTGTCTGTCTGTCTGTCTATCTGATCCCCGGGAAATGGAGATGGGCCACCATAGAGTTGCTGGTAGTGATCCAAGGTTCTCTGGAAGAGGAGACAATGCTGTTAATTGTTGAGCCCTTTCAGTGGCCCCACACTTCTTTAAATTTTTAGAAGTATACTTGAGGCTGTGTTTATGTACAACATATGCAGACCATAAGAGGGATTTAGATTCTCCAGAATCTGACACCCTCTACTGGAGTGTCTGAACAGCTACAGTGTACTTATATCTAATAAATAAATAAATAAATAAATAAATAAATAAATAAATAAATAAATAAACATTTTTTAAAAAGGATTAGAAAGAAAGACCAGGCAGGCCTGCCATCCATATCTCTGTCTGTCTGTCTGTCTGTCTGTCTGATCCCCGGGAACTGGAGATGGGCCACCATATAGTTGCTGGTAGTTGATCCCAGGTTCTCTAGAAGAGGAGACAATGCTGTTAATGTTGAGCCCTTTCAGTGGCCCTACCCATCTTTAAATTTTTAGAAGTGTATATGAGGCCGTGTTTATGTACATCATATGCAGACCAGAAGAGGGATTTAGATTCATCAGAATCTGACACCCTCTTCTGGAGTGTCTGAAGACAGCTACAGTGAACTTATATCTAATAAATAAATAAATGAATAAATAAATAAATAAATAAATAAACATTATTTAAACAGGATAAGAAAGAAAGAAAGACCAGGCAGGCCTTCCATCCATATCACTGTCTGTCTGTCTGTCTGTCTGTCTATCTGATCCCCGGGAACTGGAGATGGGCCACCATATTGTTGCTGGTAGTTGATCCCAGGTTCTCTGGCAGAGGAGACAATGCTGTTAATTGTTGAGCCCTTTCAGTCGCCTCACCCATCCTTAAATTTTTAGAAGTGTATGTGAGGCTGTGTTTATGTACATCATATGCAGACCATAAGAGGGATTTAGATTGTCCAGAATCTGACACCCTCTTCTGGAGTGTCTGAAGACAGCTACAGTGTATTTATATCTAATAAATAAATAAATAAATAAATAAAATTTTTTAAAATGAATAAGAAATAAAGAAAGACAAGGCAGGAGTGCCATCCTTATCTCTGTCTATCTGATCACCTGGAACTGGAGATGGTACATCATATACGTGCTGGTAGTTGATACCAGGTTCTCTGGAAGAGGAGACAATGCTGTTATTTGTTGAGTCCATTAAGTGGCCCCACCCATCTTTAAATTTTTAGAGGTGTATGTGAGTCTCTGTTTATGTACATCATATGCAGACCATAAGAGGGATTTAGATTCTCCAGAATCTGACACCCTCTTCTGGAGTGTCTGAAGACAGCTACAGTGTACTTATATCTAATAAATATAAATAAATAAATAAATAAATAAATAAATAAATAAATAAATAAATAAACATTTTTTAAAAAGGATAAGAAAGAAAGAAAAATCAGGCAGGCCTACCATCCTTATCCCTGTCTGTCTGTCTCTCTGTCTGTCTGATCCCCTGGAACTGGAGATGGGCCACCATATAGGTGCTGGTAGTTGATCCCAGGTTCTCTGGAAGAGTAGAAAATGCTGTTAATTGTTGAGCCCTTTCAGTGGCCCCACCCATCTTTAAATTTTTAGAAGTATATGTGAGTCTCTGTTTATGTACATCATATGCAGACAATAAGAGGGATTTAGATTCTCCAGTATCTGACACCCTCTTATGGAGTGTCTGCAGACAGCTACAGTGTACTTATATCTAATAAATACATAAATAAATAAATAAATAAATAAATAAATAAATAAATAAATAAACATTTTTTAAAAAGGATAAGAAAGAAAGAAAGACTAGGCAGGCCTGCCATCCTTATCTCTGTCTGTCTGTCTGTCTGTCTGTCTGATCCTCTGATACTGGATATGGGCCACCATATAGTTGCTGGTAGTTGATCCCAGGTTCTCTGGAAGAGGAGACAATGCTGTTAATTGTTGAGACATTTCAGTGGTCCCACCCATTTTTAAATATTTAGAAGTGTATGTGAGGCTGTGTTTATGTACATCATATGCAGACCATAAAAGGGATTTAGATTCTCCAGAATCTGACACCCTCTTCTGGAGTGTCTGAAGACAGCTAAAGTGTACTGATGTCTAATAAATAAATAGATAAATAAATAAATACTTAAATAAACATTTTTTAAAAGGATAAGAAAGAAAGAAAGACCAGGCAGGCCTACCATCCATATCTCTGTCTGTCTGTCTGTCTGTCTATCTGATCCCCGGGAACTGGAGATGGGCCACCATATAGTTGCTGGTAGTTGATCCAAGGTTCTCTGGAAGAGGAGACAATGCTGTTAATTGTTGAGCCCTTTCAGTGGCCCCACACTTCTTTAAATTTTTAGAAGTATACTTTAGGCTGTGTTTATGTACATCTTATGCACATTATAAGATGATTTAGATTCTCCAGAATCTGACACCCTCTACTGGAGTGTCAGAAGACAGCTACAGTGTATTTATATCTAATAAATACATACATACATACATACATAAATAAATAAATAAATAAATAAATAAATAAATAAATAAACATTTTTTAAAAAGGATAAGAAAGAAAGAAAGACCAGGCAGGCCTTCCATCCATATCTCTGTCTTTCTGTCTGTCTGTCTATCTGATCCCCTGGAACTGTAGATGGGCCACCATATAGTTGCTGGTAGTTGATCCCAGGTTCTCTGGAGGAGGAGACAATGCTGTTAATGTTGAGCCCTTTCTTTTTTTTTTTTTTTTTTTTTTTTTTGGTTTTTGGAGACAGGGTTTCTCTGTGTAGCCCTGGCTGTCCTGGAACTCACTTTGTAGACCAGGCTGGCTTCGAACTCAGAAATCTGCCTGCCTCTGCCTCCCGAGTGCTGGGATTAAAGGCGTGCACCAACAAGCCCAGCTTGTTGAGCCCTATCAGTGGCCCTACCCATGTTTAAATTTTTAGAAGTATATGTGAGGCTGTGTTTATGTACATCATATGCAGACCAGAAGAGGGATTTAGAGTCATCAGAATCTGACACCCTCTACTGGAGTGTCTGAAGACAGCTACTGTGTACTTATATCTAATAAATAAATAAATAAATAAATAAATAAATAAATAAACATTATTTAAACAGGATAAGAAAGAAAGAAAGACAAGGCAGGCCTTCCATCCATATCTCTGTCTGTCTGTCTGTCTGTCTATTTGATCCCCGGGAACTGGAGATGGGCCACCATATAGTTGCTGGTAGTTGATCCCAGGTTCTCTGGAAGAGGAGACAATGCTGTTAATTGTTGAGCCCTTTCAGTCGCCCCACCCATCCTTAAATTTTTAGAAGTGTATGTGAGGCTGTGTTTATGTACATCATATGCAAACCATAAGAGGGATTTAGATTCTCCAGAAACTGACACCCTCTTCTGGAGTGTCTGAAGACAGCTACAGTGTATTTATATCTAATAAATAAATAAATAAATAAATAAATAAATAAATAAATAAACATTTTTTAAAAAGGAATAGAAAGAAAGACCAGGCAGGCCTGCCATCCATATCTCTGTCTGTCTGTCTGTCTGTCTATCTGATCCCCATAACTGGAGATGGGCCACCATATAGTTGCTGGTAGTTGATCCCAGGTTCTCTGGAAGAGGAGACAATGCTGTTAATTGTTGAGCCCTTTCGGTGGCCCTACCCATCTTTAAATTTTTAGAAGTGTATATGAGGCCGTGTTTATGTACATCATATGCAGACCAGAAGAGGGATTTAGATTCATCAGAATCTGACACCCTCTTCTGGAGTGTCTGAAGACAGCTACAGTGTACTTATATCTAATAAATAAATAAATGAATAAATAAATAAATAAATAAATAAATAAATAAATAAATAAACATTATTTAAACAGGATAAGAAAGAAAGAAAGACCAGGCAGGCCTTCCATCCATATCTCTGTCTGTCTGTCTGTCTGTCTGTCTATCTGATCCCCGGGAACTGGAGATGGGCCACCATATTGTTGCTGGTAGTTGATCCCAGGTTCTCTGGAAGAGGAGACAATGCTGTTAATTGTTGAGCCCTTTCAGTCGCCCCACCCATCCTTAAATTTTTAGAAGTGTATGTGAGGCTGTGTTTATGTACATCATATGCAGACCATAAGAGGGATTTAGATTGTCCAGAATCTGACACCCTCTTCTGGAGTGTCTGAAGAGAGCTACAGTGTATTTATATCTAATAAATAAATAAATAAATAAATAAATAAATAAATAAATAAACATTTTTTAAAATGGATAAGAAATAAAGAAAGACAAGGCAGGAGTGCCATCCTTATCTCTGTCTGTCTGATCCCCTGGAACTGGAGATGGTCCATCATATACTTGCTGGTAGTTGATACCAGGTTCTCTGGAAGAGGAGACAATGCTGTTATTTGTTGAGCCCATTAAGTGGCCCCACCCATCTTTAAATTTTTAGAGGTGTATGTGAGTCTCTGTTTATGTACATCATATGCAGACCATAAGAGGGATTTAGATTCTCCAGAATCTGACACCCTCTTCTGGAGTGTCTGAAGACAGCTACAGTGTACTTAAATCTAATAAATATAAATAAATAAATAAATAAATAAATAAATAAATAAATAAATAAATAAATAAATAAACATTTTTAAAAAAGGATAAGAAAGAAAGAAAAATCAGGCAGGCCTGCCATCCTTATCTCTGTCTGTCTGCCTGTCTGTCTGTCTGATCCTCTGATACTGGATATGGGCCACCATATAGTTGCTGGTAGTTGATCCCAGGTTCTCTGGAAGAGGAGACAATGCTGTTAATTGTTGAGACCTTTCAGTGGTCCCACCCATCTTTAAATATTTAGAAGTGTATGTGAGGCTGTGTTTATGTACATCATATGCAAACCATAAGAGGGATTTAGATTCTCCAGAAACTGACACCCTCTTCTGGAGTGTCTGAAGACAGCTACAGTGTATTTATATCTAATAAATAAATAAATAAATAAATAAATAAATAAATAAATAAATAAACATTTTTAAAAAAGGAATAGAAAGAAAGACCAGGCAGGCCTGCCATCCATATCTCTGTCTGTCTGTCTGTCTGTCTATCTGATCCCCATAACTGGAGATGGGCCACCATATAGTTGCTGGTAGTTGATCCCAGGTTCTCTGGAAGAGGAGACAATGCTGTTAATTGTTGAGCCCTTTCAGTGGCCCTACCCATCTTTAAATTTTTAGAGGTGTATGTGAGTCTCTGTTTATGTACATCATATGCAGACCATAAGAGGGATTTAGATTCTCCAGAATCTGACACCCTCTTCTGGAGTGTCTGAAGACAGCTACAGTGTACTTATATCTAATAAATATAAATAAATAAATAAATAAATAAATAAATAAATAAACATTTTTAAAAAAGGATAAGAAAGAAAGAAAAATCAGGCAGGCCTGCCATCCTTATCTCTGTCTGTCTGCCTGTCTGTCTGTCTGATCCTCTGATACTGGATATAGGCCACCATATAGTTGCTGGTAGTTGATCCCAGGTTCTCTGGAAGAGGAGACAATGCTGTTAATTGTTGAGACCTTTCAGTGGTCCCACCCATCTTTAAATATTTAGAAGTGTATGTGAGGCTGTGTTTATGTACATCATATGCAAACCATAAGAGGGATTTAGATTCTCCAGAAACTGACACCCTCTTCTGGAGTGTCTGAAGACAGCTACAGTGTACTGATATCTAATAAATAAATAGATAAATAAATAAATAAATAAATAAACATTTTTTAAAAAGGATAAGAAAGAAAGAAAGACCAGGCAGGCCTACCATCCATATCTCTGTCTGTCTGTCTGTCTGTCTATCTATCTGATCCCCGGGAACTCAAGATGGCCCACCATATAGTTGCTGGTAGTTGATCCAAGGTTCTCTGGAAGAGGAGACAATGCTGGTAATTGTTGAGCCCTTTCAGTGGCCCCACACTTCTTTAAATTTTTAGAAGTATACCTGAGGCTGTGTTTATGTACATCATATGCAGATTATAAGAGGATTTAGATTCTCCAGAATCTGACACCCTCTACTGGAGTGTCTGAAGACAGCTACAGTGTACTTATATCTAATTAATACATAAATAAATAAATAAACATTTTTTAAAAAGGATAAGAAAGAAAGAAAGACCAGGCAGGCCTCCATCCTTATCTCTGTCTGTCTGTCTGTCTGTTTGATACCCTGGAACTGGAGATGGGCCACCATATAGTTGCTGGTAGTTCATCCCAGGCTCTCTAGACGAGGAGACAATGCTGTTAATTGTTGAGCATTTTCAGTGGCCCCACCCATCTTTAAATTTTTAGAAGTAAAGTTGAGGCTGTGTTTATGTACATCATATGCAGACCATAAGAGGGATTTAGATTCTCCAGAATCTGATACCCTCTTCTGGATTGTTTGAAGAGAGCTACAGTGTACTTATATTTAATAAATACATAAATAAATAAATAAACATTTTTAAAAAATGATAAGAAAGAAAGAAAGACCAGGCAGACCTGCCATCCTTATCTCTGTCTGTCTGTCTGTCTGTTTGATACCCTGGAACTGGAGATTGGCCACCATATAGTTGCTGGTAGATCATCCGAGGCTCTCTGGAAGAGGAGACAATGTTGCTAATTGTTGAGTCCTTTCAGTGGCCCCACCCATCTTTAAATTTTTAGAAGTATATGTGAGTCTGTGTTTATGTACATCATATGCAGACCATAAGAGGGATTTAGATTTTCCTGAATTTGACACCCTCTTCTGGAGTGTCTGAAGACAGCTACTGTGTACTTATATATAATAAATACATAAATAAATAAATAAATAAATAAATAAATAAATAAATATATAAACATTTTTTTAAACAGGATAAGTAAGAAAGAAAGACCAGGCAGGCCTGCCATCCTTATCTCTGTCTGTCTGTCTGTCTGTCTGATCCCCTGGAACTGCAGATGGGCCACCATATAGTTGCTGGTAGTTGATCCCAGGTTCTCTGGAAGAGGAGACAATGATGTTAATTGTTGAGTCCTTTCAGTGGTCCCACCCATCTTTAAATTTTTAGAAGTATATGTGAGGCTGTGTTTAGGTACATCATGTGCAGACCATAAGAGGGATTTAGATTCTCCAGAATCTGAAACCCTCTTCTGGAGTGTCTGAAGACAGCTACTGTGTACTTATATCTAATAAATACATAAATAAATAATTAAATAATAATTTTTTAAAAGGATAAGAAAGAAAGAAAGAAAAGGCAGGCCTGCCATCCTTAGCTCTGTCTGTCTGTCTGTCTGTCTGATCCCTGAGAACTGGAGATGGGACACCATATAGTTGCTGGTAGTTGATCCCAAGTTCCTGGGAGAGGAGACAATGCTGTTAATTGTTGAGCTTTTTCAGTGGCCCCACCCTTCTTTAAATTTTTGAAGTATATGTGAGGCTGTGTTCATGTACATCATATGCAGATTATAAGAGGATTTAGATTCTCCAGAATCTGACACCCTCTACTGGAGTGTCTGAAGACAGCTACAGTGTACTTATATCTAATAAATAAAAATAAATAAATAAATAAATAAATAAATAAATAAACATTTTTTAAAAGGATAAGAAAGAAAGAAAAACCAGGCAGGCCTGCCATTCTTATCTCTCTCTGTCTGACATCTGTCTGATCCCCTGGAACTCGAGATGGGCCACCATATAGTTGCTGGTGGTTCATCCCAGGTTCTCTGGAAGAGGAGACAATGCTGTTAATTGTTGAGCCCTTCCAGTGACCCCACCCATCTTTAATTTTTTAGAAGTATATGTGAGGCTGTGTTTATATACATCATATACAGACCATAAGAGGGATTTAGATTCTCCAGAATCCTACACCCTCTTCTGGAGTGTCTGAAGACAGCTCTAGTGTACTTATATCTAATAAATAAATAGATAAATAAATAAATAAATAAATAAACATTTTTTAAAAAGGATAAGAATGAAAGAAAGACCAGGCAGGCTTTCCATCCATATCTCTGTCTGTCTGTCTGTCTGTCTATCTGATCCCCAGGAACTGGAGATGGGCCACCATATAGTTGCTGGTAGTTGATCCCAGGTTCTCTGGAAGAGGAGACAATGATGTTAATTGTTGAGCCCTTTCATGGCCCCACCCATCCTTAAACTTTTAGAAGTGTATGTGAGGCTGTCTTTATGTACATCATATGCAGACCTTAAGAGGGATTTAGATTGTCCACAATCTGACACCCTCTTCTGGAGTGTCTGAAGACAGCTACAGTGTATTTATATCTAATAAATAAATAAATAAATAAATAAATAAATAAATAAATAAATAAATAAATAAACATTTTTTAAAAAGGATAAGAAAGAAAGAAAAATCAGGCAGGCCTGCCATCCTTATCTCTGTCTGTCTGTCTGTCTGTCTGTCTGTCTGTCTGATCCCCTGGAACTGGAGATGGGCCACCATATAGGTGCTGGTAGTTGATCCCAGGTTCTCTGGAAGAGGAGACAATGCTGTTAATTGTTGAGCCCTTTCAGTGGCCCAACCCATCTTTAAATTTTTAGAAGTATATGTGAGGCTGTGTTTATGTACATCATATGCAGACCATAAGAGGGATATAGATTCTCCAGAATCTGTCACCCTCTTCTGGATTGTCTGAAGACAGCTACAGTGTACTTATATCTAATAAATAAATAAATAAATAAATAAATAAATAAATCAATAAATAAATAAACATTTTTTTAAATAGGATAAGAAAGAAAGAAAAATCAGGCAGGCCTGCCATCCTTATCTCTGTCTGTCTGTCTGTCTGTCTGATCCCCTGGAACTGGAGATGGGCCACCATATAGTTGCTGGTAGTTGATCCCAAGTCCTCTGGAAGAGGAGACAATGCTGTTAATTGTTGAGCCCTTTCATTGGCCCCACCCATCTTTAAATTTTTAGAAGTAAATGTGAGGCTGTGTTTATGTACATCATATTCAGACCATAAGAGGTATTTAGATTCTCCAGAATATGACACCGACTTTTGGAGTGTCTAAGACGGATACAGTGTACTTATATCTAATAAATACATAAATAAATAAATAAATAAATAAACATTTTTTAAAATCGATTAGAAAGAAAGACCAGGTAGGCCTGCCATCCTTATCTTTATCTGTCTGTCTGTCTGTCTGATCCCCTGGAACTGGAGATGGGCCACCATATAGTTGCTGGTAGTTGATCCCAGGTTCTCTGGAAGAGGAGACTATGCTGTTAATTGTTGAGCCCTTTCAGTGGCCCCACCCATATTTAAATTTTTAGATGTATATGTAAGGCTGTGTTTATGTACCGAATATGCAGACCATAGGAGGGATTTAGATTCTCCAGAATCTGACACCCTCTTCTGGATTGTCTGAAGACAGATACAGTTTACTTATATCTAATAAATTCATAAATAAACAAATAAACATTTTTTAAAAATAATAATAAAGAAAGAGAGACCAGGCAGGCCTGCCATCCTTGTCTGTCTGTCTGTCTGTCTGATCCCCGGAACTGGAGATGGGCCACCATATAATTGTTGGTAGTTGATGCCTGGTTCTCTGAAAGAGGAGACAATGCTGTTAATTGTTGAGCCCTTTCAGTGGCCCCACACATTTTAAGTTTTTAGAAGTATATGTGAGGCTGTGTTTATGTACATCATATGAAGACTATAAAAGGGATTTAGATTCTCGAGAATCTGACACCCTCTTCGTGAGTGTTTGAAGTCAGCTACAGTGTACTTATATCTAATAAGTACATACATAAATTAATAAACATTTTTTAAAAATGATAAGAAAGAAAGAAAAACCAGGCAGGCCTGCCTCCTTGTCTGTCTGTCTGTCTGTCTGTCTGTCTATCTGTCAGATCCCCTGGAACTGGAGATGGGCCACCATATAGTTGATGGTAGTTGATCCCAGGTTCTCTGGAAGAGGAGACAATGCTGGTAATTGTTGAGCCCATTCAGTGGCCCCACCCATCTTTAAATTTTTAGAAGTATATGTGAGGCTGTGTTTATGTACATCATATGTAGACCATAAGAGGGATTTAGATTCTCAGGAATCTGACACCCTCTTCTGGAGTGTCTGAAGACAGCTACAGTATACGTATATCTAATAAATATGTAAGTAAATAAATAAATAAATAAATACATAAATCAATAAACATTTTTTAAAAAGGATAAGAAAGAAAGAAAGAACAGGCAGGCCTGCCATCCTTATCTCTGTCTGGCTGTCTGGCTGTCTGATCCCCGGGAACTAAAGGTGGGCCACCATATAGTTGCTGGTAGTTGATCCCAGGTTCTCTGGAAGAGGAGTCAATGCTGTTAATTTTTGAGCCCTTTCAGTGGCCCCACCCATCTCTAAATTTTTAGAAGTATATGTGAGGCTGTGTTTATGAACATCATATGCAGACCATTAGAGGGATTTATATTCTCCAGATTCTGACACCCTATTCTGTAGTGTCTGAAGACAGCTAAGGTGTATTTATATCAAATAAATAAATAAATAAATAAATAAATAAATAAATAAACATTTTTTAAAAAGGATAAGAAAGAAAGAAAGAACAGGCAGGCCTGCCATCCTTATCTCTGTCTGGCTGTCTGGCTGTCTGATCCCCGGGAACTAAAGGTGGGCCACCATATAGTTGCTGGTAGTTGATCCCAGGTTCTCTGGAAGAGGAGTCAATGCTGTTAATTTTTGAGCCCTTTCAGTGGCCCCACCCATCTCTAAATTTTTAGAAGTATATGTGAGGCTGTGTTTATGAACATCATATGCAGACCATTAGAGGGATTTATATTCTCCAAATTTTGACACCCTATTCTGGAGTGTCTGAAGACAGATAAGGTGTATTTATATCTAATAAATAAATAAATAAATAAATAAATAAATAAATAAATAAATAAACATTTTTTAAAAAGGATAAGAAAGAAAGAAAAATCAGGCAGGCCTGCCATCCTTATCTCTGTCTGTCTGTCTGTCTGTCTGTCTGTCTGATCCCCTGGAACTGGAGATGGGCCACCATATAGGTGCTGGTAGTTGATCCCAGGTTCTCTGGAAGAGGAGACAATGCTGTTAATTGTTGAGCCCTTTCAGTGGCCCAACCCATCTTTAAATTTTTAGAAGTATATGTGAGGCTGTGTTTATGTACATCATATGCAGACCATAAGAGGGATATAGATTCTCCAGAATCTGTCACCCTCTTCTGGATTGTCTGAAGACAGCTACAGTGTACTTATATCTAATAAATAAATAAATAAATAAATAAATAAATAAATAAATAAATCAATAAATAAATAAACATTTTTTTAAATAGGATAAGAAAGAAAGAAAAATCAGGCAGGCCTGCCATCCTTATCTCTGTCTGTCTGTCTGTCTGTCTGATCCCCTGGAACTGGAGATGGGCCACCATATAGTTGCTGGTAGTTGATCCCAAGTCCTCTGGAAGAGGAGACAATGCTGTTAATTGTTGAGCCCTTTCATTGGCCCCACCCATCTTTAAATTTTTAGAAGTAAATGTGAGGCTGTGTTTATGTACATCATATTCAGACCATAAGAGGTATTTAGATTCTCCAGAATATGACACCGACTTTTGGAGTGTCTAAGACGGATACAGAGTACTTATATCTAATAAATACATAAATAAATAAATAAATAAATAAACATTTTTTAAAATCGATTAGAAAGAAAGACCAGGTAGGCCTGCCATCCTTATCTTTATCTGTCTGTCTGTCTGTCTGATCCCCTGGAACTGGAGATGGGCCACCATATAGTTGCTGGTAGTTGATCCCAGGTTCTCTGGAAGAGGAGACTATGCTGTTAATTGTTGAGCCCTTTCAGTGGCCCCACCAATATTTAAATTTTTAGATGTATATGTAAGGCTGTGTTTATGTACCGAATATGCAGACCATAGGAGGGATTTAGATTCTCCAGAATCTGACACCCTCTTCTGGATTGTCTGAAGACAGATACAGTTTACTTATATCTAATAAATTCATAAATAAACAAATAAACATTTTTAAAAAATAATAATAAAGAAAGAGAGACCAGGCAGGCCTGCCATCCTTGTCTGTCTGTCTGTCTGTCTGATCCCCGGAACTGGAGATGGGCCACCATATAATTGTTGGTAGTTGATGCCTGGTTCTCTGAAAGAGGAGACAATGCTGTTAATTGTTGAGCCCTTTCAGTGGCCCCACACATTTTAAGTTTTTAGAAGTATATGTGAGGCTGTGTTTATGTACATCATATGAAGACTATAAAAGGGATTTAGATTCTCGAGAATCTGACACCCTCTTCGTGAGTGTTTGAAGTCAGCTACAGTGTACTTATATCTAATAAGTACATACATAAATTAATAAACATTTTTTAAAAATGATAAGAAAGAAAGAAAAACCAGGCAGGCCTGCCTCCTTGTCTGTCTGTCTGTCTGTCTGTCTGTCTATCTGTCAGATCCCCTGGAACTGGAGATGGGCCACCATATAGTTGATGGTAGTTGATCCCAGGTTCTCTGGAAGAGGAGACAATGCTGGTAATTGTTGAGCCCATTCAGTGGCCCCACCCATCTTTAAATTTTTAGAAGTATATGTGAGGCTGTGTTTATGTACATCATATGTAGACCATAAGAGGGATTTAGATTCTCAGGAATCTGACACCCTCTTCTGGAGTGTCTGAAGACAGCTACAGTATACGTATATCTAATAAATATGTAAGTAAATAAATAAATAAATAAATACATAAATCAATAAACATTTTTTAAAAAGGATAAGAAAGAAAGAAAGAACAGGCAGGCCTGCCATCCTTATCTCTGTCTGGCTGTCTGGCTGTCTGATCCCCGGGAACTAAAGGTGGGCCACCATATAGTTGCTGGTAGTTGATCCCAGGTTCTCTGGAAGAGGAGTCAATGCTGTTAATTTTTGAGCCCTTTCAGTGGCCCCACCCATCTCTAAATTTTTAGAAGTATATGTGAGGCTGTGTTTATGAACATCATATGCAGACCATTAGAGGGATTTATATTCTCCAGATTCTGACACCCTATTCTGTAGTGTCTGAAGACAGCTAAGGTGTATTTATATCAAATAAATAAATAAATAAATAAATAAATAAATAAATAAATAAATAAATAAACATTTTTTAAAAAGGATAAGAAAGAAAGAAAGAACAGGCAGGCCTGCCATCCTTATCTCTGTCTGGCTGTCTGGCTGTCTGATCCCCGGGAACTAAAGGTGGGCCACCATATAGTTGCTGGTAGTTGATCCCAGGTTCTCTGGAAGAGGAGTCAATGCTGTTAATTTTTGAGCCCTTTCAGTGGCCCGACCCATCTTTAAATTTTTAGAAGTATATGTGAGGCTGTTTTTATGTACATCATATGCAGACAATAAGAGGAACTTAGATTCACCAGAATCTGACACCTTCTTCTGGAGTGTGTGAAGACAGATACAGTGTACTTATATCTAATAAATAAATAAATAAATAAATAAATAAATAAATAAATAAATAAACATTTTTTAAAATGGATAAGAAAAAAAGAAAGACCAGGCAGGCATGCCATCCTTATCCTTGTCTGTCTGTTTCTCTGTCTGTCTGTCTGATCCCCGGGAACTGGAGATTGGCCACCATATAGTTGCTGGTAGTTGATCCCAGGTTCTCTGGAAGAGGAGACAATGCTGTTAATTGTTGTGCCCTTTCAGTTTCCCACCCATCTTTAAATTTTTAGAAGTAAATATGAGGCTGTGTTTATGTACATCATATGCAGACCATAAGCAGGATTTAGATTCTCCAGAATATGACACCCTCTTCTACAGTGTCTGAAGACAGCGACAGTGTACTTATATCTAATAAATACATAAATAAATAAATAAACATTTTTTTAAAAGAATAAGGAAGAAAGGACAGCCAAGGCAGGCCTCCATCCTTATCTCTGTCTGTCTGTCTGTCTTTTTGATACCCTGCAACTGGAGATGGGCCACCATATAGTTGCTGGTAGTTGATCCCAGGCTCTCTGGAAGAGGAGACGATGCTGTTAATTGTTGAGCATTTTCAGTGGCCCCACCCATCTTTAAATTTTTAGAAGTAAAGTTGAGGCTGTGTTTATGTACATCATATGCAGACCATAAGAGGGATTTAGGTTCTCCAGAATCTGACACCCTCCTCTGGATTGTTTGAAGACAGCTACAGTGTACTTATATTTAATAAATACATAAATAAATAAATAAACATTTTTTAAAAATGATAAGAAAGAAAGAAAGACCAGGCAGGCCTGCCATCCTTATGTCTGTCTGTCTGTCTGTCTGTCTGTCTGTCTATCTGATCCCCTGGAATTGGAGATGGGTCATCATATAGTTGCTGGTGGTTGATCCCAGATTCTCTGGAAGAGGAGACAATGCACTTAATTGTTGAGCCATCTCAGTGGACCAACCCATCTTTAAATTTTTAGAAGTAAATGTGAGGCTGTGTTTATGTACATCATATGCAGACCATAAGAGGGATTTAGATTCTCCAGAATCCGGCACCCTCTTCTCGAGTGTCTCAAGACAGATACAGTATTTTTGTATCTAATAAATAAATAAATAAATAAATAAATAAATAAACATTTTATAAAAAGGATAATAAAGAAAGAAAGACCATGCAGGCCTCCCACTTTGTCTGTCTTCTGTCTGTCTGTCTATCTGTCAGATCCCCTGGAAATGGAGATGGGCCACCATATAGTTGCTGGTAGTTGATACCAGGTTCTCCTGAAGAGGAGACAATGCTATTAATTGTTGAGCCCTTTCAGTGGCCCCACCCAACTTTAAATTTTTAGAAGTATATGTGAGGCTGTGTTTATGTACATCATATGCAGACCATAAGAGGGATATAGATTCTCCAGAATCTGACACCCTCTTCTGGAGTGTCTGAAGACAGCTACAGTGTACTTATATCTAATAAATAAATAAATAAATAAATAAACATTTTTTTATAAAGGATAAGAAAGAAAGAAAAACCAGGCAGGCCTGCCATCCTTATCTTTGTCTTTCTGTCTGTCTCTCTGTCTGATCCCCTGGAAGTGGAGATGGGCCACCATATAGTTGCTGGTAGTTGATCCCAGGTCCTCTGGAAGAGGAGACAATGCTGTTAATTGTTGAGCCCTTTCAGTTGCCCCACCCATCTTTAATTTTTAGAAGTAAATGTGAGGCTGTGTTTATGTACATCATATTCAGACCTTAAGAGGAATTTAGATTCTCCAGAATATGACACCGACTTTTGGAGTGTCTAAGACTGATACAGTGTACTTATATCTAATAAATACATAAATAAATAAATAAATAAATAAACATTTTTTAAAATCGATTAGAAAGAAAGAAAGACCAGGCAGGCCTGCCATCCTTATCTCTATCTGTCTGTCTGTCTGTCTGATCCCCTGGAACTGTAGATGGGTCTCCATAGAGTTGCTGGTAGTTGATCCCAGTTTCTCTGGAAGAGGAGACAATGCTGTTAATTGTTGAGCACTTTCAGTGGCCCCACCCATCTTTAAATTTATAGAAGTATATGTAAGGCTGTGTTTATGTACCGAATATGCAGACAATAAAAGGGATTTATATTCTCCTGATTCTGACACCCTCTTCTGGAGTGTCTGAAGACAGCTACAGTGTACTTATATCTAATAAATACATACATACCTATATAAATAAATAAATAAATAAACATTTTCAAAAGGATAAGAAATAAAGAAAGACCAGGCAGGCCTGCAATCCTTATCTCTGTCTGTCTGTCTGTCTATCTGTCTGAATCCCTTGAACTGCAGATGGGCCTCCATATAGTTGCTGGTAGTTGATCCCAGGCTCTCTGGAAGAGGAGACAATGCTGTTAATTGTTGAGCATTTTCAGTGGCCCCACCCATCTTTAAATTTTTAGAAGTAAAGTTGAGGCTGTGTTTATGTACATCATATGCAGACCATAAGAGGGATTTAGATTCTCCAGAATCTGACACCCTCTTCTTGAGTGTCTGAAGACAACTACAGTGTACTTATATCTAATAAATAAATAAATAAATAAATAAATAAATAAACAAACATTTTTTAAAAAGGATAAGAAAGAAATAAAGACAAGGCAGGCCTGCCATCCTTATCTCTGTCTGTCTGTATGTCTGTCTGCCTGTCTATCTAATCCCCTGGAACTGGAGATGGGTCACCATATAGTTGCTGGTAGTTGATCCCAGATTCTCTGGAAGAGGAGACAATGCTGTTAATTGTTGAGCCCTCTCAGTAGCCCCACCCATCTTTAAATTTTTAGAAGTAAATGTGAGGCTGTGTTTATGTACATCATATGCAGACCATAAGAGGGATTTAGATTCTCCAGAATTTGACACCCTCTTCTGGAGTGTCTGAAGACAGCTACAGTGTACTTATATCTAATAAATTCATAAATAAATAAATAAACATTTTTAAAAAGGATAAGAAAGAAAGAAAGTCCAGGTAGGCCTGCCACCTTGTGTGTCTGTCTGTCTGTCTGTCTATATGTCACATCCACTGGAACTGGAGATGGGCCACCATATAGTTGATGGTAGTTGATCCCAGGTTCTCTGGAAGAGGAGACAATGCTGGTAATTGTTGAGCCCATTCAGTGGCCCCACCCATCTTTAAATTTTTAGAAGTATATGTGAGGCTGTGTTTATGTACATCATATGTAGACCATAAGAGGGATTTAGATTCTCAGGAATCTGACACCCTCTTCTGGAGTGTCTGAAGACAGCTACAGTATACGTATATCTAATAAATATGTAAGTAAATAAATAAATAAATAAATACATAAATCAATAAACATTTTTTAAAAAGGATAAGAAAGAAAGAAAGAACAGGCAGGCCTGCCATCCTTATCTCTGTCTGGCTGTCTGGCTGTCTGATCCCCGGGAACTAAAGGTGGGCCACCATATAGTTGCTGGTAGTTGATCCCAGGTTCTCTGGAAGAGGAGTCAATGCTGTTAATTTTTGAGCCCTTTCAGTGGCCCCACCCATCTCTAAATTTTTAGAAGTATATGTGAGGCTGTGTTTATGAACATCATATGCAGACCATTAGAGGGATTTATATTCTCCAGATTCTGACACCCTATTCTGTAGTGTCTGAAGACAGCTAAGGTGTATTTATATCAAATAAATAAATAAATAAATAAATAAATAAATAAATAAATAAACATTTTTTAAAAAGGATAAGAAAGAAAGAAAGAACAGGCAGGCCTGCCATCCTTATCTCTGTCTGGCTGTCTGGCTGTCTGATCCCCGGGAACTAAAGGTGGGCCACCATATAGTTGCTGGTAGTTGATCCCAGGTTCTCTGGAAGAGGAGTCAATGCTGTTAATTTTTGAGCCCTTTCAGTGGCCCCACCCATCTCTAAATTTTTAGAAGTATATGTGAGGCTGTGTTTATGAACATCATATGCAGACCATTAGAGGGATTTATATTCTCCAAATTTTGACACCCTATTCTGGAGTGTCTGAAGACAGATAAGGTGTATTTATATCTAATAAATAAATAAATAAATAAATAAATAAATAAATAAATAAATAAATAAATAAACATTTTTTAAAAAGGATAAGAAAGAAAGAAAGACCAGGCAGGCCTGCCATCCTTATCTCTGTCTGTCTGTCTGTCTGTTTTTCTGATCCCCTGGAACTGTAGATGGGCCACCATATAGTTGCTGGTAGTTGATCCCAGGTTCTCTGGAACAGGAGACAATGCTGTTAATTGTTGAGCCCTTTCAGTGGCCCGACCCATCTTTAAATTTTTAGAAGTATATGTGAGGCTGTTTTTATGTACATCATATGCAGACAATAAGAGGAACTTAGATTCACCAGAATCTGACACCTTCTTCTGGAGTGTGTGAAGACAGATACAGTGTACTTATATCTAATAAATAAATAAATAAATAAATAAATAAATAAATAAATAAATAAATAAATAAACATTTTTTAAAATGGATAAAAAAAAAGAAAGACCAGGCAGGCATGCCATCCTTATCCTTGTCTGTCTGTTTCTCTGTCTGTCTGTCTGATCCCCGGGAACTGGAGATTGGCCACCATATAGTTGCTGGTAGTTGATCCCAGGTTCTCTGGAAGAGGAGACAATGCTGTTAATTGTTGTGCCCTTTCAGTTTCCCACCCATCTTTAAATTTTTAGAAGTAAATATGAGGCTGTGTTTATGTACATCATATGCAGACCATAAGCAGGATTTAGATTCTCCAGAATATGACACCCTCTTCTACAGTGTCTGAAGACAGCGACAGTGTACTTATATCTAATAAATACATAAATAAATAAATAAATAAACATTTTTTAAAAAGAATAAGGAAGAAAGGACAGCCAAGGCAGGCCTCCATCCTTATCTCTGTCTGTCTGTCTGTCTTTTTGATACCCTGCAACTGGAGATGGGCCACCATATAGTTGCTGGTAGTTGATCCCAGGCTCTCTGGAAGAGGAGACGATGCTGTTAATTGTTGAGCATTTTCAGTGGCCCCACCCATCTTTAAATTTTTAGAAGTAAAGTTGAGGCTGTGTTTATGTACATCATATGCAGACCATAAGAGGGATTTAGGTTCTCCAGAATCTGACACCCTCCTCTGGATTGTTTGAAGACAGCTACAGTGTACTTATATTTAATAAATACATAAATAAATAAATAAACATTTTTTAAAAATGATAAGAAAGAAAGAAAGACCAGGCAGGCCTGCCATCCTTATGTCTGTCTGTCTGTATGTCTGTCTGTCTGTCTATCTGATCCCCTGGAATTGGAGATGGGTCATCATATAGTTGCTGGTGGTTGATCCCAGATTCTCTGGAAGAGGAGACAATGCACTTAATTGTTGAGCCATCTCAGTGGACCAACCCATCTTTAAATTTTTAGAAGTAAATGTGAGGCTGTGTTTATGTACATCATATGCAGACCATAAGAGGGATTTAGATTCTCCAGAATCCGGCACCCTCTTCTTGAGTGTCTCAAGACAGATACAGTATTTTTGTATCTAATAAATAAATAAATAAATAAATAAATAAACATTTTATAAAAAGGAAAATAAAGAAAGAAAGACCATGCAGGCCTCCCACTTTGTCTGTCTTCTGTCTGTCTGTCTATCTGTCAGATCCCCTGGAAATGGAGATGGGCCACCATATAGTTGCTGGTAGTTGATACCAGGTTCTCCTGAAGAGGAGACAATGCTATTAATTGTTGAGCCCTTTCAGTGGCCCCACCCAACTTTAAATTTTTAGAAGTATATGTGAGGCTGTGTTTATGTACATCATATGCAGACCATAAGAGGGATATAGATTCTCCAGAATCTGACACCCTCTTCTGGAGTGTCTGAAGACAGCTACAGTGTACTTATATCTAATAAATAAATAAATAAATAAATAAATAAACATTTTTTTATAAAGGATAAGAAAGAAAGAAAAACCAGGCAGGCCTGCCATCCTTATCTTTGTCTTTCTGTCTGTCTCTCTGTCTGATCCCCTGGAAGTGGAGATGGGCCACCATATAGTTGCTGGTAGTTGATCCCAGGTCCTCTGGAAGAGGAGACAATGCTGTTAATTGTTGAGCCCTTTCAGTTGCCCCACCCATCTTTAATTTTTAGAAGTAAATGTGAGGCTGTGTTTATGTACATCATATTCAGACCTTAAGAGGAATTTAGATTCTCCAGAATATGACACCGACTTTTGGAGTGTCTAAGACTGATACAGTGTACTTATATCTAATAAATACATAAATAAATAAATAAATAAATAAACATTTTTTAAAATCGATTAGAAAGAAAGAAAGACCAGGCAGGCCTGCCATCCTTATCTCTATCTGTCTGTCTGTCTGTCTGATCCCCTGGAACTGTAGATGGGTCTCCATAGAGTTGCTGGTAGTTGATCCCAGTTTCTCTGGAAGAGGAGACAATGCTGTTAATTGTTGAGCACTTTCAGTGGCCCCACCCATCTTTAAATTTATAGAAGTATATGTAAGGCTGTGTTTATGTACCGAATATGCAGACAATAAAAGGGATTTATATTCTCCTGATTCTGACACCCTCTTCTGGAGTGTCTGAAGACAGCTACAGTGTACTTATATCTAATAAATACATACATACCTATATAAATAAATAAATAAATAAACATTTTCAAAAGGATAAGAAATAAAGAAAGACCAGGCAGGCCTGCAATCCTTATCTCTGTCTGTCTGTCTGTCTATCTGTCTGAATCCCTTGAACTGCAGATGGGCCTCCATATAGTTGCTGGTAGTTGATCCCAGGCTCTCTGGAAGAGGAGACAATGCTGTTAATTGTTGAGCATTTTCAGTGGCCCCACCCATCTTTAAATTTTTAGAAGTAAAGTTGAGGCTGTGTTTATGTACATCATATGCAGACCATAAGAGGGATTTAGATTCTCCAGAATCTGACACCCTCTTCTTGAGTGTCTGAAGACAACTACAGTGTACTTATATCTAATAAATAAATAAATAAGTAAATAAATAAATAAATAAATAAATAAATAAACAAACATTTTTTAAAAAGGATAAGAAAGAAATAAAGACAAGGCAGGCCTGCCATCCTTATCTCTGTCTGTCTGTATGTCTGTCTGCCTGTCTATCTAATCCCCTGGAACTGGAGATGGGTCACCATATAGTTGCTGGTAGTTGATCCCAGATTCTCTGGAAGAGGAGACAATGCTGTTAATTGTTGAGCCCTCTCAGTGGCCCCACCCATCTTTAAATTTTTAGAAGTAAATGTGAGGCTGTGTTTATGTACATCATATGCAGACCATAAGAGGGATTTAGATTCTCCAGAATCTGACACCCTCTTCTGGAGTGTCTGAAGACAGCTACAGTGTACTTATATCTAATAAATTCATAAATAAATAAATAAACATTTTTAAAAAGGATAAGAAAGAAAGAAAGACCAGGTAGGCCTGCCACCTTCTGTGTCTGTCTGTCTGTCTGTCTATCTGTCACATCCACTGGAACTGGAGATGGGCCACCATATAGTTGATGGTAGTTGATCCCTGGTTCTCTGGAAGAGGAGACAATGCTGGTAATTGTTGAGCCCATTCAGTGGCCCCACCCATCTTTAAATTTTTAGAAGTATATGTGAGGCTGTGTTTATGTACATCATATGTAGACCATAAGAGGGATTTAGATTCTCAGGAATCTGACACCCTCTTCTGGAGTGTCTGAAGACAGCTACAGTATACGTATATCTAATAAATATGTAAGTAAATAAATAAATAAATAAATACATAAATCAATAAACATTTTTTAAAAAGGATAAGAAAGAAAGAAAGAACAGGCAGGCCTGCCATCCTTATCTCTGTCTGGCTGTCTGGCTGTCTGATCCCCGGGAACTAAAGGTGGGCCACCATATAGTTGCTGGTAGTTGATCCCAGGTTCTCTGGAAGAGGAGTCAATGCTGTTAATTTTTGAGCCCTTTCAGTGGCCCCACCCATCTCTAAATTTTTAGAAGTATATGTGAGGCTGTGTTTATGAACATCATATGCAGACCATTAGAGGGATTTATATTCTCCAGATTCTGATACCCTATTCTGTAGTGTCTGAAGACAGCTAAGGTGTATTTATATCAAATAAATAAATAAATAAATAAATAAATAAATAAATAAACATTTTTTAAAAAGGATAAGAAAGAAAGAAAGAACAGGCAGGCCTGCCATCCTTATCTCTGTCTGGCTGTCTGGCTGTCTGATCCCCGGGAACTAAAGGTGGGCCACCATATAGTTGCTGGTAGTTGATCCCAGGTTCTCTGGAAGAGGAGTCAATGCTGTTAATTTTTGAGCCCTTTCAGTGGCCCCACCCATCTCTAAATTTTTAGAAGTATATGTGAGGCTGTGTTTATGAACATCATATGCAGACCATTAGAGGGATTTATATTCTCCAAATTTTGACACCCTATTCTGGAGTGTCTGAAGACAGATAAGGTGTATTTATATCTAATAAATAAATAAATAAATAAATAAATAAATAAATAAATAAATAAATAAACATTTTTTAAAAAGGATAAGAAAGAAAGAAAGACCAGGCAGGCCTGCCATCCTTATCTCTGTCTGTCTGTCTGTCTGTTTTTCTGATCCCCTGGAACTGTAGATGGGCCACCATATAGTTGCTGGTAGTTGATCCCAGGTTCTCTGGAACAGGAGACAATGCTGTTAATTGTTGAGCCCTTTCAGTGGCCCGACCCATCTTTAAATTTTTAGAAGTATATGTGAGGCTGTTTTTATGTACATCATATGCAGACAATAAGAGGAACTTAGATTCACCAGAATCTGACACCTTCTTCTGGAGTGTGTGAAGACAGATACAGTGTACTTATATCTAATAAATAAATAAATAAATAAATAAATAAATAAATAAATAAATAAACATTTTTTAAAATGGATAAAAAAAAAAGAAAGACCAGGCAGGCATGCCATCCTTATCCTTGTCTGTCTGTTTCTCTGTCTGTCTGTCTGATCCCCGGGAACTGGAGATTGGCCACCATATAGTTGCTGGTAGTTGATCCCAGGTTCTCTGGAAGAGGAGACAATGCTGTTAATTGTTGTGCCCTTTCAGTTTCCCACCCATCTTTAAATTTTTAGAAGTAAATATGAGGCTGTGTTTATGTACATCATATGCAGACCATAAGCAGGATTTAGATTCTCCAGAATATGACACCCTCTTCTACAGTGTCTGAAGACAGCGACAGTGTACTTATATCTAATAAATACATAAATAAATAAATAAACATTTTTTAAAAAGAATAAGGAAGAAAGGACAGCCAAGGCAGGCCTCCATCCTTATCTCTGTCTGTCTGTCTGTCTTTTTGATACCCTGCAACTGGAGATGGGCCACCATATAGTTGCTGGTAGTTGATCCCAGGCTCTCTGGAAGAGGAGACGATGCTGTTAATTGTTGAGCATTTTCAGTGGCCCCACCCATCTTTAAATTTTTAGAAGTAAAGTTGAGGCTGTGTTTATGTACATCATATGCAGACCATAAGAGGGATTTAGGTTCTCCAGAATCTGACACCCTCCTCTGGATTGTTTGAAGACAGCTACAGTGTACTTATATTTAATAAATACATAAATAAATAAATAAACATTTTTTAAAAATGATAAGAAAGAAAGAAAGACCAGGCAGGCCTGCCATCCTTATGTCTGTCTGTCTGTATGTCTGTCTGTCTGTCTATCTGATCCCCTGGAATTGGAGATGGGTCATCATATAGTTGCTGGTGGTTGATCCCAGATTCTCTGGAAGAGGAGACAATGCACTTAATTGTTGAGCCATCTCAGTGGACCAACCCATCTTTAAATTTTTAGAAGTAAATGTGAGGCTGTGTTTATGTACATCATATGCAGACCATAAGAGGGATTTAGATTCTCCAGAATCCGGCACCCTCTTCTTGAGTGTCTCAAGACAGATACAGTATTTTTGTATCTAATAAATAAATAAATAAATAAATAAATAAACATTTTATAAAAAGGATAATAAAGAAAGAAAGACCATGCAGGCCTCCCACTTTGTCTGTCTTCTGTCTGTCTGTCTATCTGTCAGATCCCCTGGAAATGGAGATGGGCCACCATATAGTTGCTGGTAGTTGATACCAGGTTCTCCTGAAGAGGAGACAATGCTATTAATTGTTGAGCCCTTTCAGTGGCCCCACCCAACTTTAAATTTTTAGAAGTATATGTGAGGCTGTGTTTATGTACATCATATGCAGACCATAAGAGGGATATAGATTCTCCAGAATCTGACACCCTCTTCTGGAGTGTCTGAAGACAGCTACAGTGTACTTATATCTAATAAATAAATAAATAAATAAATAAATAAACATTTTTTTATAAAGGATAAGAAAGAAAGAAAAACCAGGCAGGCCTGCCATCCTTATCTTTGTCTTTCTGTCTGTCTCTCTGTCTGATCCCCTGGAAGTGGAGATGGGCCACCATATAGTTGCTGGTAGTTGATCCCAGGTCCTCTGGAAGAGGAGACAATGCTGTTAATTGTTGAGCCCTTTCAGTTGCCCCACCCATCTTTAATTTTTAGAAGTAAATGTGAGGCTGTGTTTATGTACATCATATTCAGACCTTAAGAGGAATTTAGATTCTCCAGAATATGACACCGACTTTTGGAGTGTCTAAGACTGATACAGTGTACTTATATCTAATAAATACATAAATAAATAAATAAATAAATAAACATTTTTTAAAATCGATTAGAAAGAAAGAAAGACCAGGCAGGCCTGCCATCCTTATCTCTATCTGTCTGTCTGTCTGTCTGATCCCCTGGAACTGTAGATGGGTCTCCATAGAGTTGCTGGTAGTTGATCCCAGTTTCTCTGGAAGAGGAGACAATGCTGTTAATTGTTGAGCACTTTCAGTGGCCCCACCCATCTTTAAATTTATAGAAGTATATGTAAGGCTGTGTTTATGTACCGAATATGCAGACAATAAAAGGGATTTATATTCTCCTGATTCTGACACCCTCTTCTGGAGTGTCTGAAGACAGCTACAGTGTACTTATATCTAATAAATACATACATACCTATATAAATAAATAAATAAATAAACATTTTCAAAAGGATAAGAAATAAAGAAAGACCAGGCAGGCCTGCAATCCTTATCTCTGTCTGTCTGTCTATCTATCTGTCTGAATCCCTTGAACTGCAGATGGGCCTCCATATAGTTGCTGGTAGTTGATCCCAGGCTCTCTGGAAGAGGAGACAATGCTGTTAATTGTTGAGCATTTTCAGTGGCCCCACCCATCTTTAAATTTTTAGAAGTAAAGTTGAGGCTGTGTTTATGTACATCATATGCAGACCATAAGAGGGATTTAGATTCTCCAGAATCTGACACCCTCTTCTTGAGTGTCTGAAGACAACTACAGTGTACTTATATCTAATAAATAAATAAATAAGTAAATAAATAAATAAATAAATAAACAAACATTTTTTAAAAAGGATAAGAAAGAAATAAAGACAAGGCAGGCCTGCCATCCTTATCTCTGTCTGTCTGTATGTCTGTCTGCCTGTCTATCTAATCCCCTGGAACTGGAGATGGGTCACCATATAGTTGCTGGTAGTTGATCCCAGATTCTCTGGAAGAGGAGACAATGCTGTTAATTGTTGAGCCCTCTCAGTGGCCCCACCCATCTTTAAATTTTTAGAAGTAAATGTGAGGCTGTGTTTATGTACATCATATGCAGACCATAAGAGGGATTTAGATTCTCCAGAATCTGACACCCTCTTCTGGAGTGTCTGAAGACAGCTACAGTGTACTTATATCTAATAAATTCATAAATAAATAAATAAACATTTTTAAAAAGGATAAGAAAGAAAGAAAGACCAGGTAGGCCTGCCACCTTCTGTGTCTGTCTGTCTGTCTGTCTATCTGTCACATCCACTGGAACTGGAGATGGGCCACCATATAGTTGATGGTAGTTGATCCCAGGTTCTCTGGAAGAGGAGACAATGCTGGTAATTGTTGAGCCCATTCAGTGGCCCCACCCATCTTTAAATTTTTAGAAGTATATGTGAGGCTGTGTTTATGTACATCATATGTAGACCATAAGAGGGATTTAGATTCTCAGGAATCTGACACCCTCTTCTGGAGTGTCTGAAGACAGCTACAGTATACGTATATCTAATAAATATGTAAGTAAATAAATAAATAAATAAATAAATAAATAAATACATAAATCAATAAACATTTTTTAAAAAGGATAAGAAAGAAAGAAAGAACAGGCAGGCCTGCCATCCTTATCTCTGTCTGGCTGTCTGGCTGTCTGATCCCCGGGAACTAAAGGTGGGCCACCATATAGTTGCTGGTAGTTGATCCCAGGTTCTCTGGAAGAGGAGTCAATGCTGTTAATTTTTGAGCCCTTTCAGTGGCCCCACCCATCTCTAAATTTTTAGAAGTATATGTGAGGCTGTGTTTATGAACATCATATGCAGACCATTAGAGGGATTTATATTCTCCAGATTCTGACACCCTATTCTGTAGTGTCTGAAGACAGCTAAGGTGTATTTATATCAAATAAATAAATAAATAAATAAATAAATAAATAAATAAATAAATAAACATTTTTTAAAAAGGATAAGAAAGAAAGAAAGAACAGGCAGGCCTGCCATCCTTATCTCTGTCTGGCTGTCTGGCTGTCTGATCCCCGGGAACTAAAGGTGGGCCACCATATAGTTGCTGGTAGTTGATCCCAGGTTCTCTGGAAGAGGAGTCAATGCTGTTAATTTTTGAGCCCTTTCAGTGGCCCCACCCATCTCTAAATTTTTAGAAGTATATGTGAGGCTGTGTTTATGAACATCATATGCAGACCATTAGAGGGAATTATATTCTCCAAATTTTGACACCCTATTCTGGAGTGTCTGAAGACAGATAAGGTATATTTATATCTAATAAATAAATAAATAAATAAATAAATAAATAAATAAATAAACATTTTTTAAAAAGGATAAGAAAGAAAGAAAGACCAGGCAGGCCTGCCATCCTTATCTCTGTCTGTCTGTCTGTCTGTTTTTCTGATCCCCTGGAACTGTAGATGGGCCACCATATAGTTGCTGGTAGTTGATCCCAGGTTCTCTGGAACAGGAGACAATGCTGTTAATTGTTGAGCCCTTTCAGTGGCCCGACCCATCTTTAAATTTTTAGAAATATATGTGAGGCTGTGTTTATGTACATCATATGCAGACCATAAGAGGGATATAGATTATTCAGAACCTCACACCCTCTTCTGGAGTGTCTGAAGACAGCTACAGTGTTCGTATATCTAATAAATAAATAAATAAATAAATAAATAAATAAATAAATAAATAAATAAATAAATAAACATTTTTTAAAAAGGATAAGAAAGAAAGAAAAACCAGGCAGGCCTGCCATCCTTATCTTTGTCTGTCTGTCTGTCTCTCTGTCTGTCTGTATGTCTGATCCCCTAGAAATGGAGATGGGCCACCATATAGTTGCTGGTAGTTGATCCCAGGTCCTCTGTAAGAGGAGACAATGCTGTTAATTGTTGAGCCCTTTCAGTGGCCCCACCCATCTTTGAATTTTTAGAAGTAAATGTGACGCTGTGTTTATGTACATCATATTCAGACCATAAGAGGGATTAAATTCTCCAGAATCTGACACAGTCTTTTGGAGTGTCTAAGACGGATACAGTGTACTTATATCTAATAAATACATAAATACATAAATAAACATTTTTTAAAATCGATTAGAAAGAAAGAAAGACCAGGCAGGCCTCCCATTCTTATCTCTGTCTGTCTGTCTGTCTGATCCCCTGGAACTGGAGATGGGCCACCATTGAGTTGCTGATAGTTGATCACAGGTTCTCTGGAAGAGAAGACAATGCTGTTATTTGTTGAGCCCTTTCGTTGCCCACCCATCTTTAAATTTTTAGAAGTATATGTAAGGCTGTGTTTATGTACCGAATATGCAGATCATAAGAGGGATTTAGATTCTCCAGAATCTGACACCCTCTTCTGGAGTGTCTGAAGACAGCTACAGTGTACTTATATCTAATAAATTCATAAATAAACAATTAAACATTTTTTAAAAAGGAAAATAAAGAAAGACAGACCAGGCAGGCCTGCCATTCTTGTCTGTCTGTCTGTCTGTCTGATCCCCGGAACTGGAGATGGGCCACCATATAATTGCTGGTAGTTGATCCCAGGTTCTCTGGAAGAGGAGACAATGCTGTTAATTGTTGAGCCCTTTCAGTGGTCCCACCCATCTTTAAGTTTTTAGAAGTATATGTAAGGCTGTGTTTATGTACATCATATGCAGATCATAAGAGGGATATAGATTCTCCAAAATCTGACACCCTCTTCTGGAGTGTTTGAAGACAGCTACAGTGTACTTATATCTAATAAATACATACATAAATTAATAAACATTTTTAAAAAGGATAAGAAAGAAAGAAAGACCAGGCAGGCCTGCCACCTTGTGTGTCTGTCTGTCTGTCTCTCTATCTGTCAGATCCCCTGGAAGTGGAGATGGGCCACCATATAGTTGCTGGTAGTTGATCCCAGGTACTCTGGAAGAGGAGAAAATGCTGTTAGTTGTTGAGCCCTTTCAGTAGCCCCACCCATCTTTAAATTTTTAGAAGTATATGTGAGGCTGTGTTTATGTACATCATATGCAGACCATAAGAGGGATTTAGATTCTCCAGGATCTGACACCCACTTCTGGAGTGTCTGAAGACAGCTACAGTGTACTTATATCTAATAAATAAATAAATAAATAAATAAATAAATAAATAAATAAATAAATACATACATACATACATACATACATACATACATAAACATTTTTTAAAAAGGATAAGAAAGAAAGAAAGACCAGGCAGGCCTACCATCCTTATCTCTGTCTGTCTGTCTGTCTGTCTGATCCCCTGGAACTAAAGACGGGCCACCATATAGTTGCTCGTTGTTGATCCCAGGTTCTCTGGAAGAGGAGTCAATGCTGTTAATTATTGAGCCCTTTCAGGGACCCCACCCATCTTTAAATTTTTAGAAGTTTATGTGAGGCTGTGTTTATGTACATCATATGCAGACCAGAAGAGGGATTTATATTCTCCAGAATCTGACACCCTCTTCTGGAGTGACTGAAGACAGCTACAGTGTACTTATATCTAATAAATACATAAATAAATAAATAAATAAATAAATAAATAAATAAATAAACATTTTAAAAAAAGGATAAGAAAGAAAGAAAGAAAGAAAGAAGGAAAGAATGAAAGAAAGAAAAAAGAAAGAAAGAGAAAGAAAGAAAGAAAGAAAGAAAGAAAGAAAGAAAGAAAGAAAGAAAGAAATACCAGGCAGACCTGCCATCCTTATCTCTGTCTGTCTGTCTGTCTGTCTTTCTGATCCCCTGGAACTGGAGGTGGGCCACCATATAGTTGCTGGTATTTGATCCCAGGTTCTCTGGAACAGGAGACAATGCTGTTAATTGTTGAGCCCTTTCAGTTGCCCCACCAATCTTTAAATTTTTAGAATTATATGTGAGGCTGTGTTTATGTACATCATATGCAGACCATAAGAGGGATTTAGATTCACCAGAATCTGACACATTCTTCTGGAGTGTGTGAAGACAGATACAGTGTACTTATATCTAATAAATAAATAAATAAATAAATAAATAAATAAATAAATAAATAAATAAATACATAAACGTTTTGTAAAAAGGATAAGAAAGAAAGAAAGAACAGGTAGGCCTGCCACCTTTATCCTTGTCTGTCTTCTCTCTGTCTGTCTTTCTGATCCCCGGGAACTGAAAATGGGCCACCATATAGTTGATGGTAGTGGATCCCAGGTTCTCTGGAAGTGGAGACAATGCTGTTAATTGTTGAGCCCTTTCAGTGCCCCCACCCATCTTTAAATTTTTAGAAGTATATGGGAGGCTATGTTTATGTACCTCATATGCAGACAATAAGGGGGATTTAGATTCTCCAGAATTTGACACCCTCTTCTGGAGTGTCTGAAGACAGCTATAGTGTACTTATATGTAATAAATACATAAATAAATAAATAAACATTTTTTAAAAAAGGATAAGAAAGAAAGAAAGACCAGGCAGGCCTGTCATCTTTATACTTGTCTGTCTGTTTGTATGTCTGTCTGATCCCTGGGCACTGGAGATTAGCCACTATATACTTGCTTGTAGTTGATCCCAGGTTCTCTGGAAGAGGAGACAATGCTGTTAATTTGAGCCCAATCAGTGGCCCCACCCATCTTTAAATTTTTAGAAGTATATGTGAGGCTGTGTTTTTGTACATCATATGCAGACCATAAGAGGGTTTTAGATTCTCCAATTTCTGACACCCTCTTCTGGAGTGTCTGAAGACAGGTACAGTGTACTTAAAAATAATAAATACATAAATAAATAAATACATAAATAAATACATAAATAAATAAATAAATAAATAAATAAATAAATAAACATTTTTTAAAAATGATAAGAAAAAAAGAAAGACCAGGCAGGCCTGCCATCCTTATCTCTGTCTCTCTGTCTGTCTCTCTGTCTGATCCCCTGGAACTGGAGATGGGCCACCATATAGTTGCTGGTGGTTGATCCCAGGTTCTCTGGAAGAGGAGACAATGCTGTTAATTGTTGAGCCCTTTCAGTGCCCACAAATCTTTAAATTGTTGGAAGTAAATGTGAGTCTGTGTTTATGTACATCATATGCAGACCATAAGAGGGATTTAGATTCTCCAGAATCTGACAACTTCTTCTGGAGTGTCTGAAGACCTCTACAGTGTACTTATAGCTAATAAATACATAAATAAATAAATAAATAAATAAATAAATAAATAAATAAATAAATATATAAATAAACATTTTTTAAAAAGGACAAGAAAGAACGAAAAACCAGGCAGGCCTGCCATCCTTGACTGTTTGTCTGTCTGTCTGTCTGAAACCCTGGAACTTAAGATGGGCCACCATATAGTTGCTCGTAGTTGATCCCAGGTTCTCTGGAAGAGGAGACAATGCAGTTAATTGTCGAGCCCATTCAGTGGCCCCACACATCTTTAAATTTTTGGAAGTAATTGTGAGTCTGTGTTTATGTACATCATATGCAGACCATAAGAGGGATTTAGATTCTCCAGAATCTGACACCCTCTTCTGGAGTGTCTGAAGACAGCTACAGTGTACTTATATCTAATAAATACATAAATAAATAAATAAATAAATAAATAAATAAATAAATAAATAAATGAATAAATAAATAAATAAATAAACATTTTTTAAAAAGGATAAGAAAGTAAGGAAGACCAGGCAGTCCTGCCACCCTTATCTCTGTCTGTCTGTCTGTCTGTCTGATACCCTGGAACTGGAGATGGGCCACCATAGTGTTGCTGGTAGTTTATCCCAGGTTCTCTGGAAGAGGAGACAATGCTGTTAATTGTTGAGCCCTTTCAGTGGCCCCACCCATCTTTAAATTTTTAGAAGAAAATGTTAGTCTGTGTTTATGTACATCATATGCAGACCCTAAGAGGGATTTAGATTCTCCAGAATCTGACACCCTCTTCTGCAGTGTCTAAAGACAGCTACAGTGTACTTATATCTAATAAATACATAAATAAATAAATAAACATTTTATTAAAAGGATAAAAAAGAAAGAAAGACCAGGCAGGCCTGCCATTCTTATCCTTGTCTCTCTGTCTGTCTGTCTGATAACATGGAACTGGAGATGGGCCACCATATAGTTGCTGGTAGTTGATCCCAGGATCTCTGATGAGTAGACAATGCTGTTAATTGTTGAGACCTTTCAGTGGCCCCACACATCTTTAAATTTTTAGAAGTATATGTGAGGCTGTGTTTATGTACATCATATGCAGACCATAAGAGTGATATAGATTCTCCAGAATCTGACACCCTCTTCTGGAGTGTCTGAAGGTAGCTAAAGTGTACTTATATCTAATAAATAAATAAATAAATAAATAAATAAATAAATAAATAAATAAATAAATAAACATTTTTTAAAAAGAATAAGATAGAAAGAAAGACCAGGCTGGACTGTCATCCTTATCTATGTCTGTCTGTCTGTCTCTCTGTCTGTCTGTCTGTCTGATCTCCTGGAACTGGAGATGGGCCACCATATAGATGCTGGTAGTTGATCCCAGGTACTCTGAAGAGGAGACAATTCTGTTAATTGTTCAGCCCTTTCAGTGGCCCCACTCATCTTTAAATTTCTAGAAGTAAATGTGATGCTGTGTTTATGTACATCATATTCAGACCGTAAGAGGGATTTAGATTCTCCAGAATCTGACATCGTCTTTTGGAGTGTCTATGACGGATACAGTGTACATATATCTAATAAATACATAAATAAAAAATAAATAAATAAATAAATAAATAAATAAATAAATAAATAAACATTTTTTAAAAAGGATAAGAAAAAAAGAAAGACCAGCAGGCCTGCCATCCTTATCTCTGTCTGTCTGTCTGTCTGTCTGTCAGTCTGATCCCCTGGAACTGGAATGGGCCCCATATATTTGCTGGTAGTTGATCCGAGGTTCTCTGGAAGAGGAGACAATGCTGTTAATTGTTGAGTCCTTTCAGTGGCCCCACACATCTTTAAATTTTTAGAAGTATATGTGAGTCTGTGTTTATGTACATCATATGCAGACCATAAGAGGGATTTAGATTCTCCAGAATCTGACAACATCTTCTGAAGTGTCTGAAGACAGCGACAGTGTACTTATATCTAATAAATACATAAATACAAATAAATAAATAAATAAATAAACAATTTTTCAACAGTATAATAAAGAAAGAAAGACAAGGCAAGCCTGCCATCCTTATCTCTGTCTGTCTGTCTGTCTGTCTGATCCCCTGGAACTGGAGATGGGCCACCATATAGTTGCTGGTAGTTCATCCCAGGTTCTCTGGAAGAGGAGACAATGCTGTTAATTGTTGAGCCCTTTAAGTGGCCCCACCCATCTTTAAATTTTTAGAAGTATATGTGAGGCTCTGTTTATGTACATCATATGCAGACCATAAGAGGGATATAGATTCTCCAGAATCTGACACCTTCTTCGGGAGTGTTTGAAGACAGCTACAGTGTACTTATATCTAATAAATACATACGTAAATTAATAAACAATTTTTAAAAAGGATAAGAAAGAAAGAAAGACCAGGCAGGCCTGCCATCCTTATCTCTGTCTGTCTGTCTGTCTGTCTGTCTGTCTGTCTATCTGATCCCCTGAAACTGGAGATGGGTCACCATATAGTTGCTGGTAGTTGATCCCAGATTCTCTGGAAGAAGAGACAATGCTGTTAATTGTTGAGCCCTCTCAGTTGCCCCGCCCATCTTTAAATTTTTAGAAGTATATGTGAGGCTGTGTTTATGTACATTTTATGTAGACCATAAGAGGGATTTATATTCTCCAGAATCTGATACCCTGTTCTGGAGTGTCTGAAGACAGCTACAGTGTACTTATATCTAATAAATACATAAATAAATAAATAAACATGTTTTAAAAAGGATAAGAAAGAAAGAAAAACCAGGCAGGCCTGCCATCCTTGTCTGTCTGTCTGTCTGTCTGTCTCTCTGATCCCCTGGATCTGGAGATGGGCCACCATATAGTTGCTGGTAGTTGATCCCAGGTTCTCTGGAAGAGGAGACAATGCTGTTAATTGTTGAGCCCTCACAGTGGCCCCACCCATCATTAAATTTTTAGAAATAAATGTGAAGCTGTTTTTATGTACATCATATGCATATCATAAGAGGGACTTAGATTCTCCAGAATCTGACACCCTCTTCCTGAGTGTCTGAAGACAGCTACAGTGTACTTATATATAATAAATTCATAAATAAATAAATAAACCTTTTTAAACGGATAAGAAAGAAATAAAAACCAGGAAGGCCTGCCATCCTTGTCTGTATGTCTGTCTGTCTGTCTGATCGCCTGGAACTGGAGATGGGCCACCATATAGTTGCTGGTAGTTGATCCCAGGTTCTCTGGAAGAGGAGACAATGCTGTTAATTTTTGAGCCCTTTCAGTGGCCCCACCCATCTTTAAATTTTTATAAGTATATGTGAGGCTGTGTTCATGTACATCATATGCAGACCATAAGAGGGATTTAGATTCTCCAGAATCTGACACCCTCTTCTGGAGTGTCTGAAGACAGCTACAGTGTACTTATATCGAATAAATAAATAAATAAATAAATAAATGAATAAATAAATAAACATTTTTTAAAAGGATAAGAAAGAATGAAAGACCAGGTAGGCCTGCCATCCTTAACTCTATCTGTCTGTATCTCTGTCTGTCTGTCTGATCCCCTGGAACTGGAGATGGGCCACCATATAGTTGCTGGTAGTTGATCCCAGGTTCTCTGGAAGAGGAGACAATGCTGTTAATTGTTGAGCCCTTTCAGTGGTCCTACCCATCTTTAAATTTTTAGAAGTATACCTGAGGCTGTGTTTATGTACATCATATGCAGACCATAAGAGGGATATAGATTCTCCAGAATCTGAAACCCTCTTCTGGAGTGTCTGAAGACAGCTACAGTGTACTTATATCTAAGAAATACATAAATAAATAAATAAATAAATAAATAAATAAATAAATAAATATACATTTTTTAAAAGGGATAAGAAAGAAAGAAAAACCAGGCAGGCTTCCATCCTTGTCTGTCTTTCTCTCTGTCTGTCTGTCTTGCCTAGCCCCTTGCGTTGCCTAGCCTAGCCCCTTGCCTTGCCTAGCCCAGCCCCTTGCCTAGCCTAGCCTAGCCCAGCCCTGCCTTGCCTAGCCCTGCCTATCCCTGTCTTTAACCAGGCTGGCCTCGAACTCAGAAACTGACTGCCTCTGCCTCCAGAGTGCTCTCATTAAGAGCTCGAGCCACCACTGACTGTTGGGTTTTCTAAGTCTTACATAGGTATGGTCTGTTTCTCAACTGTGAAACCCTAATTAACACATGTAGTCTGTCCTGGGTCAGCCAGAGCTACAGACTGAGGCCTTCTCTAAAAACAAATAAAACAAAACAAAACAACAAATAGAAATAATAAAATACATAAATTAAACAACCACAGCATAGCTTTTCTCTCTCTAGGTGGTACTCAGAAATTCCAGCAGTTGGCCTGTGACACCTCAGCTCAGTATATGTGAGGCTGTGTTTATGTACATCATACACAGACCATAAGAGGGATTTAGATTCTCTAGAATCTAACACACTCTTCTGGAGTGTCTGTAGACAGCTACAGTGTACTTATATATAATAAATACATAAATAAATAAACATTTTTTAAAGGATAAGAAAGAAAGAAAGACCAGGCAGGCCTGCCATCCTTATCTCTGTCTGTCTGTCTGTCTGTCTGATCCCCTGGAACTGCAGATGGGCCACCATATAGTTGCTGGTAGTTGATCCCAGGTTCTCTGGAAGAGGAGACAATGATGTTAATTGTTGAGCCCTTTCAGTGGTCCTACCCATCTTTAAATTTTTAGAAGTATATGTGAGGCTGTGTTTATGTACATCATATGCAGATCATAAGAGGGATTTAGATTCTCCAGAATCTGACACCCTCTTCTGGAGTGTCTGAAGACAGCTACTGTGTACTTATATCTAATAAATACATAAATAAATAATTAAATAAACATTTTTTACAAAGGATAAGAAAGAAAGAAAGACCAGGCAGGCCTGCTATCCTTATCTCTGTCTGTCTGTCTGTCTGTCTGTCTGATCCCTGAGAACTGGAGATGGGCCACTATATAGTTGATGGTAGTTGATCCCAGGTACTCTGGAAGAGGAGACAATGCTGTTACTTGTAGAGCTTTTTCAGTGGCCCCACCCTTCTTTAAATTTTTGAAGTATATGTGAGGCTGTGTTTATGTACATCATATGCAGACCATAAGAGGGATTTAGATTCTGCAGAATATGACACCCTCTACTGGAGTGTCAGAAGACAGCTACAGTGTACTTATATCTAGTAAATACATAAATGAATAAATAAATAAATAAATAAATAAATAAATAAATAAGTAAATAAACATTTTTTTAAAGGATAAAAAAGAAAGAAAGACCAGGCAGGCCTGCCATCCTTATCTCTGTCTGTCTGTCTGTCTGTCTGATCCCCTGGAACTGGAGATGGGCCACCATATAGGTGCTGGTAGTTGATCCCAGGTTCTCTGGAAGAGGACCCAATGCTGTTAATTGTTGAGCCTTTTCAGTGGCCCCACCCATCTTTAAATTTTTAGAAGTATATTTGAGTCTGTGTTTATGTACATCATATGCAGACCATAAGAGGGATTTAGATTCTCCAGAATCCTACACCCACTTCTGGAGTGTCTGAAGACAGCTACAGTATACTTATATATATTAAATACCTGAATAATTAAATAAATAAACATTTTTTTAAAAGGATAAGAAAAAAAAAGACCAGGCAGGCCTGCCATCCTTATCTCTGTCTGTCTGTCTGTCTGTCTGTCTGATCCCCTGGAACTGGAGATGGGCCACCATATAGGTGCTGGTAGTTGATCCCAGGTTCTCTGTAAGAGGACCCAATGCTGTTAATTGTTGAGCCTTTCCAGTGGCCCCACCCATCTTTAAATTTTTAGAAGTATATGTGAGTCTGTGTTTATGTACATCATATGCAGACCATAAGAGGGATTTAGATTCTCCAGAATCCTACACCCACTTCTGGAGTGTCTGAAGACAGCTACAGTATACTTATATGTATTAAATACCTGAATAATTAAATAAATAAACATTTTTTTAAAAGGATAAGAAAAAAAAAGACCAGGCAGGCCTGCCATCCTTATCTCTGTCTGTCTGTCTGTGTGTCTGTCTGATCTTCTGTAACTGGAGATCGGCCACCATATAGTTGGTGGTAGTTGAACCCAGGTTCTCTGGAAGAAGAGACAATGCTGTTAATTGTTGAGCCCTTTCAGTGGCCCCGCTCATCTTTAAATTTTTAGAAGAGTATGTGAGGCTGTGTTTATGTACATGATATGCAGATCATAAGAGAGATTTAGATTCTCCAGAATCTGACACCCTCTTCTGAAGTGACTGAAGACAGCTAATGTGTACTTATATCGAATAAATACATAAATAAATAAATAAATAAATAAACATTTTTTAAAAAGATAAGAAAGAAAGAAAGACCAGGCAGGCCTGCCATCCTTATCTCTGTCTGTCTGTCTGTCTGTCTGTCTGATCCTCTGATACTGGATATGGGCCACCATATAGTTGCTGGTAGTTGATCCCAGGTTCTCTGGAAGAGGAGACAATGCTGTTAATTGTTGAGACATTTCAGTGGTCTCACCCATCTTTAAATATTTAGAAGTGTATGTGAGGCTGTGTTTATGTACATCATATGCAGACCATAAAAGGGATTTAGATTCTCCAGAAACTGACACCCTCTTCTGGAGTATCTGAAGACAGCTACAGTGTACTGATATCTAATAAATAAATAGAAAAAGAAATAAATAAATAAATAAACATTTTTTTAAAAGGATAAGAAATAAAGAAAGACCAGGCAGGCCTACCATCCATATCTCTGTCTGTCTGTCTTTCTATCTGATCTCCGGGAACTGGAGATGGGCCACCATATAGTTGCTGGTAGTTGATCCAAGGTTCTCTGGAAGAGGAGACCATTCTGTTAATTGTTGAGCCCTTTCAGTGGCCCCACACATCTTTAAATTTTTAGAAGTATACTTGAGGCTGTGTTTATGTACATCATATGCACATTATAAGAGGATTTAGATTCTCCAGAATCTGACTCCCTCTACTGGAGTGTCTGAAGACAGCTACAGTGTATTTATATCTAATAAATAAATAAATAAATATATAAATAAATAAATAAATAAATAAACATTATTTAAACAGGATAAGAAATAAAGAAAGACCTGGCAGGCCTGCCATCCATATCTCTGTCTGTCTGTCTGTCTGTCTATCTGATCCCCTGGAACTGGAGATGGGCCACCATATAGTTGCTGGTAGTTGATCCCAGGTTCTCTGGAAGAGGAGACAATGCTGTTAATGTTGAGCCCTTTCTTTCTTTCTTTCTTTTTTTTTTTTTTTTTTTTTGGTTTTTTTGAGACAGGGTTTCTCTGTGTAGCCCTGGCTGTCCTGGAACTCACTTTGTAGACCAGGCTGGCCGGGAACTCAGAAATCCGCCTGCCTCTGCATCCCGAGTGCTGGGATTAAAGGCGTGCGCCACCAAGCCCGGCTTGTTGAGCCCTTTCAATGGCCCTACCCATGTTTAAATTTTTAGAATTGTATGTGAGGCTGTGTTTATGTACATCATATGCAGACCAGAAGAGGGATTTAGATTCATCAGAATCTGACACCCTCTACTGGAGTGTCTGAAGACAGCTACTGTGTACTTATATCTAATAAATAAATAAATAAATAAATAAATAAATAAATAAATAAACATTATTTAAACAGGATAAGAAAGAAAGAAAGACCAGGCAGGCCTTCCATCCATATCTCTGTCTGTCTGTCTGTCTATCTGATCCCCGGGAACTGGAGATGGGCCACCATATAGTTGCTGGTAGTTGATCCCAGGTTCTCTGGAAGAGGAGACAATGCTGTTAATTGTTGAGCCCTTTCAGTCGCCCCACCCATCCTTAAATTTTTAGCAGTGTATGTGAGGCTGTGTTTATGTACATCATATGCAGACCTTAAGTGGGATTTAGATTGTCCAGAATCTGACACCCTCTTCTGGAGTGTCTGAAGACAGCTACAGTGTATTTATATCTAATAAATAAATAAATAAATAAATAAATAAATAAATAAATAAATAAACATTTTTTAAAATGGATAACAAATAAAGAAAGACCAGGCAGGAGTGCAATCCTTATCTCAGTCTGTCTATCTGTCTGTCTGATCCCCTGGAACTGGAGATGGTCCATCATATACTTGCTGGTAGTTGATCCCAGGTTCTCTGGAAGAGGAGACAATGCTTTTATTTGTTGAGCCCTTTAAGTGGCCCCACCCATCTTTAAATTTTTAGAAGTGTATGTGAATCTCTGTTTATGTACATCATATGCATACCATAAGAGGGATTTAGATTCTCCAGAATCTGACACCCTCTTCTGGAGTGTCTGAAAACAGCTAGAGTGTACTTATATCTAATAAATATATACATAAATAAATAAATAAATAAACATTTTTTAAAAAGGATAAGAAAAAAGAAAGACCAGGCAGGCCTGCCATCCTTATCTCTGTCTGTCTGTCTCTCTGTCTGTCTGATCCCCTGGAACTGGAGATGGGCCACCATATAGTTGCTGATAGTTGGTCCCAGGTTCTCTGGAAGAGGAGACAATGCTATTAATTGTTGAGCCCTTTCAGTGGCCCCACCAATCTTTATAATTTTAGAAGTATATGTGAGTCTCTGTTTATGTACATCATATGCAGACCATTAGAGGGGTTTAGATTCTCCAGATTCTGACACCCTCTACTGGAGTATCTGAAGACAGCTACAGTGTACTTATATCTAATAAATACATAAAAAAATAAATAAATGAATAAATAAATAAATAAATAAATAAGTAAATAAATAAATAAACATTTTTTAAAAAGGATAAGAACGAAAGAAAGACCTGGCAGGCCTGCCATCCTTATCTCTGTCTGTCTGTCTGTCTGTCTGTCTGATCCTCTGATACTGGATATGGGCCACCATATAGTTGCTGGTAGTTGATCCCAGGTTCTCTGGAAGGGGAGACAATGCTGTTAATTGTTGAGACCTTTCAGAGGTCCCACCCATCTTTAAATATTTAGAAGTGTATGTGAGGCTGTGTTTATGTACATCATATGCAGACCATAAGAGGGTTTTAGATTCTCCAGAATCTGACACCCTCTACTGGAGTGTCTGAACAGCTACAGTGTACTTATATCTAATAAATAAATAAATAAATAAATAAATAAATAAATAAATAAATAAACATTTTTTAAAAAGGATAAGCAAGAAAGAAAGACCAGGCAGGCATGCCATCCATATCTCTGTCTGTCTGTCTGTCTGTCTATCTGATCCCCGGAAATGGAGATGGGCCACCATATAGTTGCTGGTAGTTGATCCCAGGTTCTCTGGAAGAGGAGAAAATGCTCTTACTGTTGAGCCCTTTCAGTGGCCCTACCCATCTTTAAATTTTTAGAAGTGTATGTGAGGCTGTGTTTATGTACATCATATGCAGACCAGAAGAGGGATTTAGATTCATCAGAATCCTACACCCTCTTCTGGAGTGTCTGAAGACAGCTACAGTGTATTTATATCTAATAAATAAATAAATAAATAAATAAACATGTTTTAAAATGGATAAGAAATAAAGAGAGACCACGCAGGAGTGCCATCCTTATCTCTGTCTGTCTATCTGTCTGTCTGATCCCCTGGAACTGGAGATGGTCCATCATATACTTGCTGGTAGTTGATCCCAGGTTCTCTGGAAGAGGAGACAATGCTGTTATTTGTTGAGCCCTTTAAGTGGCCCCATCCATCTTTAAATATTTACAAGTATATATGAGGCTGTGTTTATGTACATCATAAGCAGACCATAAGAGAGATTTAGATTCTCCAGAATCTGACACCCTCTTCTGGAGTGTCTGAAGAAAGCTACAGTCTACTTATATCTAGTAAATAAATAGATAAATAAATAAATAAATAAATAAATAAACTTTTTTTTAAAAGAATAAGAAAGAGAGAAAGACCAGGCAGGCCTTCCATCTATATCTATGTCTGTCTGTCTGTCTGTCTATCTGATCCCCGGGAACTGGAGATGGGCCACCATATAGTTGCTTGTAGTTGATCCAAGGTTCTCTGGAAGAGGAGACAATGCTGTTAATTGTTGAGCTTTTTCAGTGGCCCCACCCTTCTTTAAATTTTCGAAGTATATGTGAGGCTGTGTTTATGTACATCATATGCAGACCATAAGAGGGATTTAGATTCTGCAGAATGTGACACCCTCTACTGGAGTGTCAGAGGACAGCTACAGTGTACTGATGTCTAATAAATACATAAATAAATAAATAATTAAACATTTTTTAAAAGGATAAGTAAGAAAGAAAGACCAGGCAGGCCTGCCATTCTTATCTCTGTCTGTCTCTCTGTCTGTCTGACATCTGTCTGATACCCTGGAACTCGAGATGGGCCACCATATAGTTGCTGGTATTTCATCCCAGGTTCTCTGGAGAGGAAACAATGCTGTTAATTGTTGAGCCCTTCCAGTGATCCCACCCATTTTTAATTTTTTAGAAGTATATGAGAGGCTGTGTTTATATACATCATATGCAGACCATAAGAGGGATTTAGATTCTCCAGAATCCTACACCCTCTTCTGGAGTGTCTGAAGACAGCTACAGTATACTTATATGTAATAAATACCTGAATAATTAAATAAATAAACATTTTTTTAAAAGGATAAGAAAAAAAGAAAGACCAGGCAGGCCTGCCATCCTTATCTCTGTCTGTCTGTCTGTCTGTCTGTTTGATCCTCTGATACTGGATATGGGCCATCATATAGTTGCTGGTAGTTGATCCCAGGTTCTATGGAAGAGGAGACAATGCTATTAATTGTTGAGACCTTTCAGTGGTCCCACCCATCTTTAAATTTTTAGAAGTATATGTGAGGCTGTGTTTATGTACATCATATGCAGACCATAAGAGGGATTTAGATTCTCCAGAATCTGACACCCTCTTCTGGAGTGTCTGAAGACAGCTACTGTGTATTATATCTAATAAATACATAAATAAATAATTAAATAAACATTTTTTAAAAAGGATAAGAAAGAAAGAAAGACCAGGCAGGCCTGCCAACCTTATCTCTCTCTGTCTGTCTGTCTGTCTGATCCCTGAGAACTGGAGTTAGGCCACTATATAGTTGATGGTAGTTGATCCCAGGTACTCTGGAAGAGGAGACAATGCTGTTAATTGTTGAGCTTTTTCAGTGGCCCCACCCTTCTTTAAATTTTCGAAGTATATGTGAGGCTGTGTTTATGTACATCATATGCAGACCATAAGAGGGATTTAGATTCTGCAGAATGTGACACCCTCTACTGGAGTGTCAGAGGACAGCTAGAGTGTACTTATATCTAATAAATACATAAATAAATAAATAAATGAATAAATAAATAAATAAATAAGTAAATAAACATTTTTTAAAGGATAAGAAAGAAAGAAAGACCAGGCAGGCCTGCCATCCTTATCTCTGTCTGTCTGTCTGTCTGTCTGATCCCCTGTAACTGGAGATGGGCCACCATATAGGTGCTGGTAGTTGAACCCAGGTTCTCTGGAAGAGGACCCAATGCTGTTAATTGTTGAGCCTTTTCAGTGGCCCCACCCATCTTTAAATTTTTAGAAGTATATGTGAGTCTGTGTTTATGTACATCATATGCAGACCATAAGAGTGATTTAGATTTTCCTGAATTTGACACCCTCTTCTGGAGTGTCTGAAGACAGCTACTGTGTACTTATATATAATAAATACGTAAATAAATAAATAAATAAATAAATAAATAAATAATAAACATTTTTTTAAACAGGATAAGTAAGAAAGAAAGACCAGGCAGGCCTGCCATCCTTATCTCTGTCTGTCTGTCTGTCTGTCTGATTCCCTGGAACTGCAGATGGGCCACCATATAGTTGCTGGTAGTTGATCCCAGGTTCTATGGAAGAGGAGACAATGCTGTTAATTGTTGAGACCTTTCAGTGTTCCCATCCATCTTTAAATATTTAGAAGTATATGTGAGGCTGTGTTTATGTACATCATAAGCAGACCATAAGAGAGATTTAGATTCTCCAGAATCTGACACCCTCTTCTGGAGTGTCTGAAGACAGCTACAGTCTACTTATATGTAGTAAACAAATAGATAAATAAATAAATAAATAAATAAATATTTTTTAAAAAAGGATAAGAAAGAAAGAAAGACCAGGCAGGCCTTCAATCTATATCTATGTCTGTCTGTCTGTCTGTCTATCTGATCCCCGGGAACTGGAGATGGGCCACCATATAGTTGCTGGTATTTGTTCCAAGGTTCTCTGGAAGAGGAGACAATGCTGTTAATTGTTGAGCCCTTTCAGTGGCCCAACACTTCTTTAAATTTTTAGAAGTATACCTGAGGCTGTGTTTATGTACATCATATGCAGATTATAAGAGGATTTAGATTATCCAGAATCTGACACCCTCTACTGGAGTGTCTAAAGACAGCTACAGTGTACTGATGTCTAATAAATACATAAATAAATAAATAATTAAACATTTTTTAAAAGGATAAGTAAGAAAGAAAGACCAGGCAGGCCTGCCATTCTTATCTCTGTCTGTCTCTCTGTCTGTCTGACATCTGTCTGATACCCTGGAACTCGAGATGGGCCACCATATAGTTGCTGGTATTTCATCCCAGGTTCTCTGGAGAGGAAACAATGCTGTTAATTGTTGAGCCCTTCCAGTGATCCCACCCATTTTTAATTTTTTAGAAGTATATGAGAGGCTGTGTTTATATACATCATATGCAGACCATAAGAGGGATTTAGATTCTCCAGAATCCTACACCCTCTTCTGGAGTGTCTGAAGACAGCTACAGTATACTTATATGTAATAAATACCTGAATAATTAAATAAATAAACATTTTTTTTAAAAGGATAAGAAAAAAAGAAAGACCAGGCAGGCCTGCCATCTTTATCTCTGTCTGTCTGTCTGTCTGTCTGTCTGATCCTCTGATACTGGATATGGGCCATCATATAGTTGCTGGTAGTTGATCCCAGGTTCTATGGAAGAGGAGACAATGCTATTAATTGTTGAGACCTTTCAGTGGTCCCACCCATCTTTAAATTTTTAGAAGTATATGTGAGGCTGTGTTTATGTACATCATATGCAGACCATAAGAGGGATTTAGATTCTCCAGAATCTGACACCCTCTTCTGGAGTGTCTGAAGACAGCTACTGTGTACTTATATCTAATAAATACATAAATAAATAATTAAATAAACATTTTTTAAAAAGGATAAGAAAGAAAGAAAGACCAGGCAGGCCTGCCAACCTTATCTCTCTCTGTCTGTCTGTCTGTCTGATCCCTGAGAACTGGAGTTAGGCCACTATATAGTTGCTGGTAGTTGATCCCAGGTTCTCTGGAAGAGGAGTCAATGCTGTTAATTTTTGAGCCCTTTCAGTGGCCCCACCCATCTCTAAATTTTTAGAAGTATATGTGAGGCTGTGTTTATGAACATCATATGCAGACCATTAGAGGGAATTATATTCTCCAAATTTTGACACCCTCTTCTGGAGTGTCTGAAGACAGCTACAGTATACTTATATGTAATAAATACCTGAATAATTAAATAAATAAACATTTTTTTAAAAGGATAAGAAAAAAAGAAAGACCAGGCAGGCCTGCCATCCTTATCTCTGTCTGTCTGTCTGTCTGTCTGTCTGATCTCCTGTAACTGGAGATGGGCCACCATATAGTTGCTGGTAGTTCATCCCAGGTTCTCTGGAAGAGGAGACAATGCTGTTAATTGTTGAGCCCTTTCAGTGGCCCCACTCATCTTTAAATTTTTAGAAGAGTATCTGAGGCTGTGTTTATGTACATGATATGCAGATCATAAAAGAGATTTAGATTCTCCAGAATCTGACACCCTCTTCTGGAGTGTCTGAAGACAGCTACAGTGTACTCATATCTAATAAATTAATAGATAAATAAATAAATAAATAAATAAACATTTTTTAAAAGGATAAGAAAGAAAGAAAGACCAGGCAGGCCTACCATCCATATCTCTGTCTGTCTGTCTGTCTGTCTATCTGATCCCCGGGAACTGGAGATGGGCCACCATATAGTTGCTGGTAGTTGATCCAAGGTTCTCTGGAAGAGGAGACCATGCTGTTAATAGTTGTGCCCTTTCAGTGGCCCCACACTTCTTTAAATTTTTAGAAGTATACTTTAGGCTGTGTTTATGTACATCTTATGCACATTATAAGAGGATTTAGATTCTCCAGAATCTGACACCCTCTACTGGAGTGTCTGAAGACAGCTACTGTGTACTTATATCTAATAAATAAATAAATAAATAAATAAATAAATAAATAAATAAATAAATAAACATTATTTAAACAGGATAAGAAAGAAAGACCAGGCAGGCCTTCCATCCATATCTCTGTCTGTCTGTCTGTCTGTCTATTTGATCCCCGGGAACTGGAGATGGGCCACCATATAGTTGCTGGTAGTTGATCCCAGGTTCTCTGGAAGAGGAGACAATGCTGTTAATTGTTGAGCCCTTTCAGTCGCCCCACCCATCCTTAAATTTTTAGAAGTGTATGTGAGGCTGTGTTTATGTACATCATATGCAGACCTTAAGAGGGATTTAGATTGTCCAGAATCTGACACCCTCTTCTGGAGTGTCTGAAGACAGCTACAGTGTATTTATATCTAATAAATAAATAAATAAATAAATAAATAAATAAATAAATAAACATTTTTTAAAATGGATAAGAAATAAAGAAACACCAGGCAGGAGAGCCATCCTTATCTCTGTCTGTCTATCTGTCTGTCTGATCCCCTGGAACTGGAGATGGTCCATCATATACTTGCTGGTAGTTGACACCAGGTTCTCTGGAAGAGGAGACAATGCTGTTATTTGTTGAGCCCTTTAAGTGGCCCCACCCATCTTTAAATTTTTAGAAGTGTATGTGAGTCTCTCTTTATGTACATCATATGCATACCATAAGAGGGATTTAGATTCTCCAGAATCTGACACCCTCTTCTGGAGTGTCTGAAGACAGCTACAGTGTATTTGTATCTAATAAATAAATAAATAAATAAATAAATAAATAAATAAATAAATAAACATTTTTAAAAAAGGAATAGAAAGAAAGACCAGGCAGGCCTGCCATCCATATCTCTGTCTGTCTGTCTGTCTGTCTATCTGATCCCCATAACTGGAGATGGACCACCATATAGTTGCTGGTAGTTGATCCCAGGTTCTCTGGAAGAGGAGACAATGCTGTTAATTGTTGAGCCCTTTCAGTGGCCCTACCCATCTTTAAATTTTTAGAAGTGTATATGAGGCCGTGTTTATGTACATCATATGCAGACCAGAAGAGGGATTTAGATTCATCAGAATCTGACACCCTCTTCTGGAGTGTCTGAAGACAGCTACAGTGTACTTATATCTAATAAATAAATAAATGAATAAATAAATAAATAAATAAATAAATAAATAAATAAATAAATATTATTTAAACAGGATAAGAAAGAAAGAAAGACCAGGCAGGCCTTCCATCCATATCTCTGTCTGTCTGTCTGTCTGTCTGTCTATCTGATCCCCGGGAACTGGAGATGGGCCACCATATTGTTGCTGGTAGTTGATCCCAGGTTCTCTGGAAGAAGAGACAATGCTGTTAATTGATGAGCCCTTTCAGTCGCAAAACCCATCCTTAAATTTTTAGAAGTGTATGTGAGGCTGTGTTTATGTACATCATATGCAGACCATAAGAGGGATTTAGATTGTCCAGAATCTGACACCCTCTTCTGGAGTGTCTGAAGACAGCTACAGTGTATTTATATCTAATAAATAAATAAATAAATAAATAAATAAATAAATAAATAAATAAATAAACATTTTTTAAAATGGATAAGAAATAAAGAAAGACAAGGCAGGAGTGCCATCCTTATCTCTGTCTGTCTGATCCCCTGGAACTGGAGATGGTCCATCATATACTTGCTGGTAGTTGATCCCAGGTTCTCTGGAAGAGGAGACAATGCTGTTATTTGTTGAGCCCATTAAGTGGCCCCACCCATCTTTAAATTTTTAGAGGTGTATGTGAGTCTCTGTTTATGTACATCATATGCAGACCATAAGAGGGATTTAGATTCTCCAGAATCTGACACCCTCTTCTGGAGTGTCTGAAGACAGCTACAGTGTACTTATATCTAATAAATATAAATAAATAAATAAATAAATAAATAAATAAACATTTTTAAAAAAGGATAAGAAAGAAAGAAAAATCAGGCAGGCCTGCCATCCTTATCTCTGTCTGTCTGCCTGTCTGTCTGTCTGATCCTCTGATACTGGATATGGGCCACCATATAGTTGCTGGTAGTTGATCCTAGGTTCTCTGGAAGAGGAGACAATGCTGTTAATTGTTGAGACCTTTCAGTGGTCCCACCCATCTTTAAATATTTAGAAGTGTATGTGAGGCTGTGTTTATGTACATCATATGCAAACCATAAGAGGGATTTAGATTCTCCAGAAACTGACACCCTCTTCTGGAGTGTCTGAAGACAGCTACAGTGTACTGATATCTAATAAATAAATAGATAAATAAATAAATAAATAAATAAACATTTTTTAAAAGGGATAAGAAAGAAAGAAAGACCAGGCAGGCCTACCATCCATATCTCTGTCTGTCTGTCTGTCTGTCTATCTATCTGATCCCCGGGAACTCAAGATGGCCCACCATATAGTTGCTGGTAGTTGATCCAAGGTTCTCTGGAAGAGGAGACAATGCTGGTAATTGTTGAGCCCTTTCAGTGGCCCCACACTTCTTTAAATTTTTAGAAGTATACCTGAGGCTGTGTTTATGTACATCATATGCAGATTATAAGAGGATTTAGATTCTCCAGAATCTGACACCCTCTACTGGAGTGTCTGAAGACAGCTACAGTGTACTTATATCTAATTAATACATAAATAAATAAATAAACATTTTTTAAAAAGGAAAGAAAGAAAGAAAGACCAGGCAGGCCTCCATCCTTATCTCTGTCTGTCTGTCTGTCTGTTTGATACCCTGGAACTGGAGATGGGCCACCATATAGTTGCTGGTAGTTCATCCCAGGCTCTCTAGATGAGGAGACAATGCTGTTAATTGTTGAGCATTTTCAGTGGCCCCACCCATCTTTAAATTTTTAGAATTAAAGTTGAGGCTGTGTTTATGTACATCATATGCAGACCATAAGAGGGATTTAGATTCTCCAGAATCTGACACCCTCTTCTGGATTGTTTAAAGACAGCTACAGTGTACTTATATTTAATAAATACATAAATAAATAAATAAACATTTTTTAAAAATGATAAGAAAGAAAGAAAGACCAGGCAGACCTGCCATCCTTATCTCTGTCTGTCTGTCTGTCTGTCTGTTTGATACCCTGGAACTGGAGATTGGCCACCATATAGTTGCTGGTAGATCATCCGAGGCTCTCTGGAAGAGGAGACAATGCTGTTAATTGTTGAGTCCTTTCAGTGGCCCCACCCATCTTTAAATTTTTAGAAGTACATGTGAGTCTGTGTTTATGTACATCATATGCAGACCATAAGAGGGATTTAGATTTTCCTGAATTTGACACCCTCTTCTGGAGTGTCTGAAGACAGCTACTGTGTACTTATATATAATAAATACATAAATATATAAATAAATAAATAAATAAATAAATAAACATTTTTAAACAGGATAAGTAAGAAAGAAAGACCAGGCAGGCCTGCCATCCTTATCTCTGTCTGTCTGTCTGTCTGTCTGATCCCCTGGAACTGCAGATGGGCCACCATATGCTGGTAGTTGATCCCAGGTTCTCTGGAAGAGGAGACAATGATGTTAATTGTTGAGCCCTTACAGTGGTCCCACCCATCTTTAAATTTTTAGAAGTATATGTGAGGCTGTGTTTAGGTACATCATGTGCAGACCATAAGAGGGATTTAGATTCTCCAGAATCTGAAACCCTCTTCTGGAGTGTCTGAAGACAGCTACTGTGTACTTATATCTAATAAATACATAAATAAATAATTAAATAAACATTTTTTAAAAGGATAAGAAAGAAAGAAAGAAAGAAAAGGCAGGCCTGCCATCCTTAGCTCTGTCTGTCTGTCTGTCTGTCTGATCCCTGAGAACTGGAGATGGGACACCATATAGTTGCTGGTAGTTGATCCCAGGTTCTCTGGAAGAGGAGACAATGCTGTTAATTGTTGAGCTTTTTCAGTGGCCCCACCCTTCTTTAAATTTTTGAAGTATATGTGAGGCTGTGTTTATGTACATCATATGCAGATTATAAAAGGATTTAGATTCTCCAGAATCTGACACCCTCTACTGGAGTGTCTGAAGAGAGCTACAGTGTACTTATATCTAATAAATAAAAAAATAAATAAATAAATAAATAAACATTTTTTAAAAGGATAAGAAAAAAAAAAAAACCAGGCAGGCCTGCCATTCTTATCTCTCTCTGTCTGACACCTGTCTGATCCCCTGGAACTCGAGATGGGCCACCATATAGTTGCTGGTGGTTCATCCCAGGTTCTCTGGAAGAGGAGACAATGCTGTTAATTGATGAGCCCTTCCAGTGACCACACCCATCTTTAATTTTTTAGAAGTATATGTGAGGCTGTGTTTATATACATCATATACAGACCATAAGAGGGATTTAGATTCTCCAGAATCCTACACCCTCTTCTGGAGTGTCTGAAGACCTCTACAGTGTACTTATATCTAATAAATAAATAGATAAATAAATAAATAAATAAATAAACATTTTTTAAAAAGGATAAGAAAGAAAGAAAGACCAGGCAGGCCTTCCATCCATATCTCTGTCTGTCTGTCTGTCTGTCTATCTGATCCCCGGGAACTGGAGATGGGCCACCATATAGTTGCTGGTAGTTGATCCCAGGTTCTCTGGAAGAGGAGACAATGATGTTAATTGTTGAGCCCTTTCAGTGGCCCCACCCATCCTTAAATTTTTAGAAGTGTATGTGAGGCTGTCTTTATGTACATCATATGCAGACCTTAAGAGGGATTTAGATTGTCCAGAATCTGACACCCTCTTCTGGAGTGTCTGAAGACAGCTACAGTGTATTTATATCTAATAAATAAATAAATAAATAAATAAATAAATAAATAAATAAATAAACATTTTTTAAAAAGGATAAGAAAGAAAGAAAAATCAGGCAGGCCTTCCATCCTTATCTCTGTCTGTCTGTCTGTCTGTCTGATCCCCTGGAACTGGAGATGGGCCACCATATAGGTGCTGGTAGTTGATCCCAGGTTCTCTGGAAGAGGAGACAATGCTGTTAATTGTTGAGCCCTTTCAGTGGCCCAACCCATCTTTAAATTTTTAGAAGTATATGTGATGCTGTGTTTATGTACATCATATGCAGACCATAAGAGGGATATAGATTCTCCAGAATCTGTCACCTTCTTCTGGATTGTCTGAAGACAGCTACAGTGTACTTATATCTAATAAATAAATAAATAAATAAATAAATAAATAAATCAATAAATCAATCAATAAATAAATAAACATTTTTTTAAATAGGATAAGAAAGAAAGAAAAATCAGGCAGGCCTGCCATCCTTATCTCTGTCTGTCTGTCTGTCTGTCTGATCCCCTGGAACTGGAGATGGGCCACCATATAGTTGCTGGTAGTTGATCCCAAGTCCTCTGGAAGAGGAGACAATGCTGTTAATTGTTGAGCCCTTTCATTGGCCCCACCCATCTTTAAATTTTTAGAAGTAAATGTGAGGCTGTGTTTATGTACATCATATTCAGACCATAAGAGGTATTTAGATTCTCCAGAATATGACACCGACTTTTGGAGTGTCTAAGACGGATACAGAGTACTTATATCTAATAAATACATAAATAAATAAATAAATAAACATTTTTTAAAATCGATTAGAAAGAAAGACCAGGCAGGCCTGCCATCCTTATCTTTATCTGTCTGTCTGTCTGTCTGATCCCCTGGAACTGGAGATGGGCCACCATATAGTTGCTGGTAGTTGATCCCAGATTCTCTGGAAGAGGAGACTATGCTGTTAATTGTTGAGCCCTTTCAGTGGCCCCACCCATATTTAAATTTTTAGAAGTATATGTAAGGCTGTGTTTATGTACCGAATATGCAGACCATAGGAGGGATTTAGATTCTCCAGAATCTGACAACCTCTTCTGGATTGTCTGAAGACAGATACAGTTTACTTATATCTAATAAATTCATAAATAAACAAATAAACATTTTTAAAAAATAATAATAAAGAAAGAGAGACCAGGCAGGCCTGCCATCCTTGTCTGTCTGTCTGTCTGTCTGATCCCCGGAACTGGAGATGGACCACCATATAATTGTTGGTAGTTGATGCCTGGTTCTCTGAAAGAGGAGACAATGCTGTTAATTGTTGAGCCCTTTCAGTGGCCCCACACATTTTAAGTTTTTAGAAGTATATGTGAGGCTGTGTTTATGTACATCATATGAAGACTATAAAAGGGATTTAGATTCTCGAGAATCTGACACCCTCTTCGTGAGTGTTTGAAGTCAGCTACAGTGTACTTATATCTAATAAGTACATACATAAATTAATAAACATTTTTTAAAAAGGATAAGAAAGAAAGAAAAACCAGGCAGGCCTGCCACCTTGTCTGTCTGTCTGTCTGTCTGTCTGTCTATCTGTCAGATCCCCTGGAACTGGAGATGGGCCACCATATAGTTGATGGTAGTTGATCCCAGGTTCTCTGGAAGAGGAGACAATGCTGGTAATTGTTGAGCCCATTCAGTGGCCCCACCCATCTTTAAATTTTTAGAAGTATATGTGAGGCTGTGTTTATGTACATCATATGTAGACCATAAGAGGGATTTAGATTCTCAGGAATCTGACACCCTCTTCTGGAGTGTCTGAAGACAGCTACAGTATACTTATATCTAATAAATATGTAAGTAAATAAATAAATAAATACATAAATCAATAAACATTTTTTAAAAAGGATAAGAAAGAAAGAAAGAACAGGCAGGCCTGCCATCCTTATCTCTGTCTGGCTGTCTGGCTGTCTGATCCCCGGGAACTAAAGGTGGGCCACCATATAGTTGCTGGTAGTTGATCCTAGGTTCTCTGGAAGAGGAGTCAATGCTGTTAATTTTTGAGCCCTTTCAGTGGCCCCACCCATCTCTAAATTTTTAGAAGTATATGTGAGGCTGTGTTTATGAACATCATATGCAGACCATTAGAGGGATTTATATTCTCCAGATTCTGACACCCTATTCTGGAGTGTCTGAAGACAGCTAAGGTGTATTTATATCTAATAAATAAATAAATAAATAAATAAATAAATAAATAAATAAACATTTTTTTAAAAGGATAAGAAAGAAAGAAAGAACAGGCAGGCCTGCCATCCTTATCTCTGTCTGGCTGTCTGGCTGTCTGATCCCCGGGAACTAAAGGTGGGCCACCATATAGTTGCTGGTAGTTGATCCCAGGTTCTCTGGAAGAGGAGTCAATGCTGTTAATTTTTGAGCCCTTTCAGTGGCCCCACCCATCTCTAAATTTTTAGAAGTATATGTGAGGCTGTGTTTATGAACATCATATGCAGACCATTAGAGGGATTTATATTCTCCAGATTCTGACACCCTATTCTGGAGTGTCTGAAGACAGATAAGGTGTATTTATATCTAATAAACAAATAAATAAATAAATAAATAAATAAATAAATAAATAAACATTTTTTAAAAAGGATAAGAAAGAAAGAAAGACCAGGCAGGCCTGCCATCCTTATCTCTGTCTGTCTGTCTGTCTGTTTTTCTGATCCCCTGGAACTGTAGATGGGCCACCATATAGTTGCTGGTAGTTGATCCCAGGTTCTCTGGAACAGGAGACAATGCTGTTAATTGTTGAGCCCTTTCAGTGGCCCGACCCATCTTTAAATTTTTAGAAGTATATGTGAGGCTGTTTTTATGTACATCATATGCAGACAATAAGAGGAACTTAGATTCACCAGAATCTGACACCTTCTTCTGGAGTGTGTGAAGACAGATACAGTTTACTTATATCTAATAAATAAATAAATAAATAAATAAATAAATAAATAAATAAACATTTTTTAAAATGGATAAGAAAAAAAGAAAGACCAGGCAGGCATGCCATCCTTATCCTTGTCTGTCTGTTTCACTGTCTGTCTGTCTGATCCCCGGGAACTGGAGATGGGCCACCATATAGTTGCTGGTAGTTGATCCCAGGTTCTCTGGAAGAGGAGACAATGCTGTTAATTGTTGTGCCCTTTCAGTTTCCCACCCATCTTTAAATTTTTAGAAGTAAATATGAGGCTGTGTTTATGTACATCATATGCAGACCATAAGCAGGATTTAGATTCTCCAGAATATGACACCCTCTTCTACAGTGTCTGAAGACAGCGACAGTGTACTTATATCTAATAAATACATAAATAAATAAACATTTTTTAAAAAGAATAAGGAAGAAAGGACAGCCAAGGCAGGCCTCCATCCTTATCTCTGTCTGTCTGTCTGTCTTTTTGATACCCTGCAACTGGAGATGGGCCACCATATAGTTGCTGGTAGTTGATCCCAGGCTCTCTGGAAGAGGAGACAATGCTGTTAATTGTTGAGCATTTTCAGTGGCCCCACCCATCTTTAAATTTTTAGAAGTAAAGTTGAGGCTGTGTTTATGTACATCATATGCAGACCATAAGAGGGATTTAGGTTCTCCAGAATCTGACACCCTCCTCTGGATTGTTTGAAGACAGCTACAGTGTACTTATATTTAATAAATACATAAATAAATAAATAAACATTTTTTAAAAATGATAAGAAAGAAAGAAAGACCAGGCAGGCCTGCCATCCTTATGTCTGTCTGTCTGTATGTCTGTCTGTCTGTCTATCTGATCCCCTGCAATTGGAGATGGGTCATCATATAGTTGCTGGTGGTTGATCCCAGATTCTCTGGAAGAGGAGACAATGCACTTAATTGTTGAGCCATCTCAGTGGACCAACCCATCTTTAAATTTTTAGAAGTAAATGTGAGGCAGTGTTTATGTACATCATATGCAGACCATAAGAGGGATTTAGATTCTCCAGAATCCGGCACCCTCTTCTTGAGTGTCTCAAGACAGATACAGTATTTTTGTATCTAATAAATAAATAAATAAATAAATAAACATTTTATAAAAAGGATAATAAAGAAAGAAAGACCATGCAGGCCTCCCACTTTGTCTGTCTTCTGTCTGTCTGTCTATCTGACAGATCCCCTGGAAATGGAGATTGGCCACCATATAGTTGCTGGTAGTTGATACCAGGTTCTCCTGAAGAGGAGACAATGCTGTTAATTGTTGAGCCCTTTCAGTGGCCCCACCCAACTTTAAATTTTTAGAAGTATATGTGAGGCTGTGTTTATGTACATCATATGCAGACCATAAGAGGGATATAGATTCTCCAGAATCTGACACCCTCTTCAGGAGTGTCTGAAGACAGCTACAGTGTACTTATATCTAATAAATAAATAAATAAATAAATAAACATTTTTTTATAAAGGATAAGAAAGAAAGAAAAACCAGGCTCTGTCTGTCTCTCTGTCTGATCCCCTGGAAGTGGAGATGGGCCACCATATAGTTGCTGGTAGTTGATCCCAGGTCCTCTGGAAGAGGAGACAATGCTGTTAATTGTTGAGCCCTTTCAGTGGCCCCACCCATCTTTAATTTTTAGAAGTAAATGTGAGGCTGTGTTTATGTACATCATATGCAGACCAGACGAGGGATTTATATTCTCCAGAATCTGACACCCTCTTCTGGAGTGACTGAAGACAGCTACAGTGTACTTATATCTAATAAATACATAAATAAATAAATAAATAAATAAATAAATAAATAAATAAATAAATAAACATTTTAAAAAAAGGATAAGAAAGAAAGAAAGAAAGAAAGAAAGAAAGAAAGAAAGAAAGAAAGAAAGAAAGAAAGAAAGAAAGAAAGAAAGACCAGGCAGACCTGCCATCCTTATCTCTGTCTGTCTGTCTGTCTGTCTTTCTGATCCCCTGGAACTGGAGGTGGGCCACCATATAGTTGCTGGTATTTGATCCCAGGTTCTCTGGAACAGGAGACAATGCTGTTAATTGTTGAGCCCTTTCAGTTGCCCCACCAATCTTTAAATTTTTAGAATTATATGTGAGGCTGTGTTTATGTACATCATATGCAGACAATAAGAGGAACTTAGATTCACCAGAATCTGACACCTTCTTCTGGAGTGTGTGAAGACAGATACAGTGTACTTATATCAAATAAATAAATAAATAAATAAATAAATAAATAAATAAATAAATAAATAAATAAATAAACATTTTGTAAAAAGGATAAGAAAGAAAGAAAGAACAGGTAGGCCTGCCACCTTTATCCTTGTCTGTCTTCTCTCTGTCTGTCTTTCTGATCCCCGGGAACTGGAAATGGGCCACCATATAGTTGATGGTAGTTGATCCCAGGTTCTCTGGAAGTGGAGACAATGCTGTTAATTATTGAGCCCTTTCAGTGCCCCCACCCATCTTTAAATTTTTAGAAGTATATGGGAGGCTATGTTTATGTACCTCATATGCAGACAATAAGGGGGATTTAGATTCTCCAGAATTTGACACCCTCTTCTGGAGTGTCTGAAGACAGCTATAGTGTACTTATATGTAATAAATACATAAATAAATAAATAAACATTTTTTAAAAAAGGATAAGAAAGAAAGAAAGACCAGGCAGGCCTGCCATCTTTATCCTTGTCTGTCTGTTTGTCTGTCTGTCTGATCCCTGGGCACTGGAGATTAGCCACTATATACTTGCTTGTAGTTGATCCCAGGTTCTCTGGAAGAGGAGACAATGCTGTTAATTTGAGCCCTATCAGTGGCCCCACCCATCTTTAAATTTTTAGAAGTATATGTGAGGCTGTGTTTATGTACATCATATGCAGACCATAAGAGGGTTTTAGATTCTCCAATTTCTGACACCCTCTTCTGGAGTGTCTGAAGACAGGTACAGTGTACTTAAAAATAATAAATACATAAATAAATAAATAAATAAATAAATAAATAAATAAATAAATAAACATTTTTTAAAAATGATAAGAAAAAAAGAAAGACCAGGCAGGCCTGCCATCCTTATCTCTGTCTCTCTGTCTGTCTCTCTGTCTGATCCCCTGGAACTGGAGATGGGCCACCATATAGTTGCTAGTGGTTGATCCCAGGTTCTCTGGAAGAGGAGACAATGCTGTTAATTGTTGAGCCCTTTCAGTGCCCACAAATCTTTAAATTGTTGGAAGTAAATGTGAGTCTGTGTTTATGTACATCATATGCAGACCATAAGAGGGATTTAGATTCTCCAGAATCTGACAACTTCTTCTGGAGTGTCTGAAGACCTCTACAGTGTACTTATAGCTAATAAATAAATAAATAAATAAATAAATAAATAAATAAATAAACATTTTTTAAAAAGGACAAGAAAGAACGAAAAACCAGGCAGGCCTGCCATCCTTGACTGTTTGTCTGTCTGTCTGTCTGAAACCCTGGAACTTAAGATGGGCCACCATATAGTTGCTCGTAGTTGATCCCAGGTTCTCTGGAAGAGGAGACAATGCAGTTAATTGTCGAGCCCATGCAGTGGCCCCACACATCTTTAAATTTTTGGAAGTAATTGTGAGTCTGTGTTTATGTACATCATATGCAGACCATAAGAGGGATTTAGATTCTCCAGAATCTGACACCCTCTTCTGGAGTGTCTGAAGACAGCTACAGTGTACTTATATCTACTAAATATATAAATAAATAAATAAATAAATAAATAAATACATACATACATACATACATACATAAATAAATAAACATTTTTTAAAAAGGATAAGAAATAAAGAAAGACCAGGCAGGCCTGCCATCCTTATCTTTTTCTTTCTGTCTGTCTCTCTGTCTGATCCCCTAGAAGTGGAGATGGGCCACCATATAGTTGCTGGTAGTTGATCCCAGGTCCTCTGGAAGAGGAGACAATGCTGTTAATTGTTGAGCACTTTCAGTGGCCCCACCCATCTTTAATTTTTTAGAAGTAAATGTGAGGCTGTGTTTATGTACATCATATTCAGACCTTAAGAGGGATTTAGATTCTCCAGAATATGACACCGACTTTTGGAGTGTCTAAGACTGATACAGTGTACTTATATCTAATAAATACATAAATAAATAAATAAACATTTTTTAAAATCGATTAGAAAGAAAGAAAGACCAGGCAGGCCTGCCATCCTTATCTCTGTCTGTCTGTCTGTATGATCCCCTGGAACTGGAGATGGGCCACCATATAGTTGCTGGTAGTTGATCCCAGGTTCTCTGTAAGAGGATACAATGCTGTTAATTGTTGAGCCCTTTCAGTGGCCCCACTCATCTTTAAATTTTTAGAGGTGTATGTGAGGCTGTGTTTATGTACATCATATTCAGACCATAAGAGGGATTTAGATTCTCCAGAATCTGACACCCTCTCCTGGAGTGTCTGAAGACAGGTACAGTGTACTTAAAAATAATAAATACATACATAAATAAATAAATAAGTAAATAAATAAATAAATAAATAAATAAACATTTTTTAAAAATGATAAGAAAAAAAGAAAGACCAGGCAGGCCTGCCATCCTTATCTCTGTCTCTCTGTCTGTCTCTCTGTCTGATCCCCTGGAACTGGAGATGGGCCACCATATAGTTGCTGGTAGTTGATCCCAGGTTCTCTGGAAGAGGAGACAATGCTGTTAATTGTTGAGCCCTTTCAGTGCCCCACAAATCTTTAAATTGTTGGAAGTAAATGTGAGTCTGTGTTTATGTACATCATATGCAGACCATAAGAGGGATTTAGATTCTCCAGAATCTGACAACTTCTTCTGGAGTGTCTGAAGACCTCTACAGTGTACTTATAACTAATAAATACATAAATAAATAAATAAATAAATAAATAAATAAATAAATAAATAAACATTTTTTAAAAAGGACAAGAAAGAACGAAAAACCAGGCAGGCCTGCCATCCTTGACTGTTTGTCTGTCTGTCTGTCTGAAACCCTGGAACTGGAGATGTGCCACCATATAGTTGCTCGTAGTTGATCCCAGGTTCTCTGGAAGAGGAGACAATGCTGTTAATTGTCGAGCCCATTCAGTGGCCCCACACATCTTTAAATTTTTGGAAGTAATTGTGAGTCTGTGTTTATGTACATCATATGCAGACCATAAGAGGGATTTAGATTCTCCAGAATCTGACACCCTCTTCTGGAGTGTCTGAAGACAGCTACAGTGTACTTATATCTACTAAATATATAAATAAATAAATAAATAAATAAATAAATAAATAAATAAATACATAATACATATATACATACATAAATAAATAAACATTTTTTAAAAAGGATAAGAAAGAAAGAAAGACCAGGCAGGCCTACCATCCTTATCTCTGTCTGTCTGTCTGTCTGTCTGATCCCCTGGAACTAAAGACGGGCCACCATATAGTTGCTCTTTGTTGATCCCAGGTTCTCTGGAAGAGCAGTCAATGCTGTTAATTATTGAGCCATTTCAGGGGCCCCACCCATCTTTAAATTTTTAGAAGTATATGAGAGGCTGTGTTTATGTACATCATATTCAGACCTTAAGAGGGATTTAGATTCTCCAGAATATGACACCGACTTTTGGAGTGTCTAAGACTGATACAGTGTACTTATATCTAATAAATACATAAATAAATAAATAAACATTTTTTAAAATCTATTAGAAAAAAAGAAAGACCAGGCAGGCCTGCCATCCTTATCTCTGTCTCTCTGTCTGTCTCTCTGTCTGATCCCCTGGAACTGGAGATGGGCCACAATATAGTTGCTGGTGGTTGATCCCAGGTTCTCTGGAAGAGGAGACAATGCTGTTAATTGTTGAGCCCTTTCAGTGCCCACAAATCTTTAAATTGTTGGAAGTAAATGTGAGTCTGTGTTTATGTACATCATATGCAGACCATAAGAGGGATTTAGATTCTCCAGAATCTGACAACTTCTTCTGGAGTGTCTGAAGACCTCTACAGTGTACTTATAGCTAATAAATAAATAAATAAATAAATAAATAAATAAATAAATAAATAAATAAACATTTTTTAAAAAGGACAAGAAAGAACGAAAAACCAGGCAGGCCTGCCATCCTTGACTGTTTGTCTGTCTGTCTGTCTGAAACCCTGGAACTTAAGATGGGCCACCATATAGTTGCTCGTAGTTGATCCCAGGTTCTCTGGAAGAGGAGACAATGCAGTTAATTGTCGAGCCCATTCAGTGGCCCCACACATCTTTAAATTTTTGGAAGTAATTGTGAGTCTGTGTTTATGTACATCATATGCAGACCATAAGAGGGATTTAGATTCTCCAGAATCTGACACCCTCTTCTGGAGTGTCTGAAGACAGCTACAGTGTACTTATATCTACTAAATATATAAATAAATAAATAAATAAATAAATAAATACATACATACATACATACATACATAAATAAATAAACATTTTTTAAAAAGGATAAGAAATAAAGAAAGACCAGGCAGGCCTGCCATCCTTATCTTTTTCTTTCTGTCTGTCTCTCTGTCTGATCCCCTAGAAGTGGAGATGGGCCACCATATAGTTGCTGGTAGTTGATCCCAGGTCCTCTGGAAGAGGAGACAATGCTGTTAATTGTTGAGCACTTTCAGTGGCCCCACCCATCTTTAATTTTTTAGAAGTAAATGTGAGGCTGTGTTTATGTACATCATATTCAGACCTTAAGAGGGATTTAGATTCTCCAGAATATGACACCGACTTTTGGAGTGTCTAAGACTGATACAGTGTACTTATATCTAATAAATACATAAATAAATAAATAAACATTTTTTAAAATCGATTAGAAAGAAAGAAAGACCAGGCAGGCCTGCCATCCTTATCTCTGTCTGTCTGTCTGTATGATCCCCTGGAACTGGAGATGGGCCACCATATAGTTGCTGGTAGTTGATCCCAGGTTCTCTGGAAGAGGAGACAATGCTGTTAATTGTTGAGCCCTTTCAGTGGCGCCACACATTTTTAAATTTTTAGAAGTATATGTGAGGCTGTGTTTATGTACATCATATGCGGACCATAAGAGGGATTTAGATTCTCCAGAATCTGACACCCTCTTCTGGTGTGTCTGAAGACAGCTACGGTGTACTTATATCTAATAAATACATAAATACATAAATAAATAAATAAATAAATAAATAAATAAATAAATAAATAAAATATTTTTTGTAAAGGATAAGAAAAAAAGAAAGACCAGGCAGGCCTGCCATCCTTATCTCTGTCTGTCTGTCTTTCTGTCTGTCTGATCTCCTGGAACTGGAGTTGGGCCACCATATAGTTGCTGGTAGTTGATCCCAGGTTCTCTGGAAGAGGAGACAATGCTCTTAATTGTTGAGCCCTTTCAGTGGCCCCACTCATCTTTAAATTTTTAGAGGTGTATGTGAGGCTGTGTTTATGTACTTCATATGCACACCCTAAGATGGATTTAGATTCTCCAGAATATGACACCCTCTTCTGGAGTGTCTGAAGATAGCTACAGTGTACTTATATCTAATAAATACATAAATAAATAAATAAACATTTTTTAAAAAGGATAAGAAAGAAAGAAAGACCTGGCAGGCCTGCCATCCTTATCTCTGTCTGTCTGTCTGTCTGTCGGTCTGATCCCCGGGAACTGGAGATGGGCCACCATATAGTTGCTGATAGTTGATCTCAGTTTCCCTGGAAGAGGAGACAATGCTGTTAATTGTTGAGCCCTTTCAGTGGCCTCAGCCATCTTCAAATTTTTAGAAGTATATGTGAGGCTGTGTTTATGTACATCATATGCAGACCATAAGAGGGATTTAGATTCTCCAGAATATTACACCCTCTTCTGGAGTGTCTGAAGATAGCTACGGTGTACTTATATCTAATAAATAAATAAATAAATAAATAAATAAATAAATAAATAAATAAATAAATAAATAAAAACCATTTTTTGAAAAGGATAAGAAAAAAAGAAAGACCAGGCAGGCCTGCCATCCTTATCTCTGTCTGTCTGTCTTTCTGTCTGTCTGATCTCCTGGAACTGGAGTTGGGCCACCATATAGTTGCTGGTAGTTGATCCCAGGTTCTCTGGAAGAGGAGACAATGCTGTTAATTGTTGAGCCCTTTCAGTTGCCTCAGCCATCTTTAAATTTTTAGAAGTATATGTGAGGCTGTGTTTATGTACATCATATGAAGACCATAAGAGGGATTTAGATTCTCCAGAATATTACACCCTCTTCTGTAGTGTCTGAAGACAGCTACAGTGTACTTATATCTAATAAATAAATGAATAAATACATAAATAAATAAATAAATAAGTAAACATTTTTTCAAAAGGATAAGAAAGAAAGAAAGACCAGGCAGGTCTGCCATCCTTATTTCTGACTGTCTGTCTGTCTGTCTGATCCCCTGGAACTGGAGATGGGCCACCATATAGTTGCTGGTAGTTGATCCCAGGTTTTCTGGAAAAGGGACAATGCTGTAATTGTTGAGCCCTTTCAGTGTCCCCACACATTTTTAAATTTTTGGAAGTAAATGTGAGTCTGTGTTTATGTACATCATATGCAGACCATAAGAGGGATTTATATTCTCCAGAATCTGACAACCTCTTCTGGTGTGTCTGAAGACAGCTACAGTGTACTTATATCTAATAAATAAATAAATAAATAAATAAATAAATAATCATTTTTTAAAAATGATAAGAAAGAAAGACCAGGCAGGCCTGCCATCCTTATATCTGTCTGTCTGTCTATCTGTCTGATCTCCTGGAACTGGAGATGGGCCACCATATAGTTGCTGTTAGTTGATCCCAGGTTCTCTGGAAGAGGAGACAATGCTGTTAATTGTTGATCCCTTTTAGTGGCCCCACCCATCTTTAAATGTTTAGAAGTATATGTGAGGCTGTTTTTATGTACATCATATGCAGACCATAAGAGGGATTTAGATTTTCCAGAATCTGACATTCTCTTCTGGAGTGTCTGAAGGCAGCTACAGGGTACTTATATCTAATAAATAAATGAATAAATAAATAAATAAATAAATAAATAAATAAATAAATAAATAAAATATTTTTTAAAAGGATAAGAAATAAAGAAAGACCAGGCAGGCCTGCCATCCTTATGTCTGTCTGTCTGTCTGTCCTTCTGATCCCCTGGAACTGGAGATGGGCCACCATATAGTTGCTGTTAGTTGATCCCAGGTTTTCTGGAAGAGGAGACAATTCTGTTAATTGTTGAGCCCTTTCAGTTGCCCCACCCATCTATAAATTTTTAGAAGTATATGTGAGGCTGTGTTTATGTATATCATATGCAGCCCATAAGAGGGATTTAGATTCTGCAGAATCTTACACCCTTTTCTGGAGTGTCTGAAGACAGCTACAGTGTACTTATATCTAATAAATACATAAATAAATAAATAAACATTTTTTAAAAAGGATAAGAAAGAAAGAAAGAACTGGCAGGCCTGCCATCCTTATCTCTGTCTGTATGTCTGTCTGTCATATCCCCGGGAACTGGAGATGGGCCACCATATAGTTGCTGATAGTTGATCCTAGTTTCTCTGGAAGAGGAGACAATGCTGTTAATTTTTGAGCCCTTTCTGTGGCCTCAGCCATCTTTAAATTTTTAGAAGTATATGTGAGTCTGTGTTTATGTACATCATATGCAGACCATAAGAGGGATTTAGATTCTCCAGAATATTACACCCTCTTCTGGAGTGTCCGAAGACAGCTACAGTGTACTTATATCTATAAATACATGAATAAATAAATAAACATTTTTTAAAAAGGATAAGAAAGAAAAAAACCAGGCAGGCCTGCCATCCTTGACTGTTTGTCTGTCTGTCTGTCGGAACCCCTGGAACTGGAGATGGGCCACCATATAGTTGCTGGTAGTTGATCCCAGGTTCTCTGGAAGAGGAGACAATGCTGTTAATTGTTGAGCCCTTTCAGTGGCGCCACACATTTTTAAATTTTTAGAAGTATATGTGAGGCTGTGTTTATGTACATCATATGCGGACCATAAGAGGGATTTAGATTCTCCAGAATCTGCCACCCTCTTCTGGTGTGTCTGAAGACAGCTACGGTGTACTTATATCTAATAAATACATAAATACATAAATAAATAAATAAATAAATAAATAAATAAATAAATAAATAAAATATTTTTTGTAAAGGATAAGAAAAAAAGAAAGACCAGGCAGGCCTGCCATCCTTATCTCTGTCTGTCTGTATTTCTGTCTGTCTGATCTCCTGGAACTGGAGTTGGGCCACCATATAGTTGCTGGTAGTTGATCCCAGGTTCTCTGGAAGAGGAGACAATGCTCTTAATTGTTGAGCCCTTTCAGTGGCCCCACTCATCTTTAAATTTTTAGAGGTGTATGTGAGGCTGTGTTTATGTACTTCATATGCACACCCTAAGATGGATTTAGATTCTCTAGAATATGACACCCTCTTCTGGAGTGTCTGAAGATAGCTACAGTGTACTTATATCTAATAAATACATAAATAAATAAATAAACATTTTTTAAAAAGGATAAGAAAGAAAGAAAGACCTGGCAGGCCTGCCATCCTTATCTCTGTCTCTCTGTCTGTCGGTCTGATCCCCGGGAACTGGAGATGGGCCACCATATAGTTGCTGATAGTTGATCTCAGTTTCCTTGGAAGAGGAGACAATGCTGTTAATTGTTGAGCCCTTTCAGTGGCCTCAGCCATCTTTAAATTTTTAGAAGTATATGTGAGGCTGTGTTTATGTACATCATATGCAGACCATAAGAGGGATTTAGATTCTCCAGAATATTACACCCTCTTCTGGAGTGTCTGAAGATAGCTACGGTGTACATATATCTAATAAATAAATAAATAAATAAATAAATAATTAAATAAATAAATAAATAAATAAAAACCATTTTTTGAAAAGGATAAGAAAAAAAGAAAGACCAGGCAGGCCTGCCATCCTTATCTCTGTCTGTCTGTCTTTCTGTCTGTCTGATCTCCTGGAACTGGAGTTGGGCCACCATATAGTTGCTGGTAGTTGATCCCAGGTTCTCTGGAAGAGGAGACAATGCTGTTAATTGTTGAGCCCTTTCAGTTGCCTCAGCCATCTTTAAATTTTTAGAAGTATATGTGAGGCTGTGTTTATGTACATCATATGAAGACCATAAGAGGGATTTAGATTCTCCAGAATATTACACCCTCTTCTGTAGTGTCTGAAGACAGCTACAGTGTACTTATATCTAATAAATAAATGAATAAATACATAAATAAATAAATAAATAAATAAATAAATAAATAAATAAGTGAACATTTTTTCAAAAGGATAAGAAAGAAAGAAAGACCAGGCAGGTCTGCCATCCTTATTTCTGACTGTCTGTCTGTCTGTCTGATCCCCTGGAACTGGAGATGGGCCACCATATAGTTGCTGGTAGTTGATCCCAGGTTTTCTGGAAAAGGGACAATGCTGTTAATTGTTGAGCCCTTTCAGTGTCCCCACACATTTTTAAATTTTTGGAAGTAAATGTGAGTCTGTGTTTATGTACATCATATGCAGACCATAAGAGGGATTTATATTCTCCAGAATCTGACACCCTCTTCTGGAGTGTCTGAAGACAGCTACAGTGTACTTATATCTAATAAATAAATAAATAAATAAATAAATAAATAAATAATCATTTTTTAAAAATGATAAGAAAGAAAGACCAGGCAGGCCTGCCATCCTTATATCTGTCTGTCTGTCTATCTGTCTGATCTCCTGGAACTGGAGATGGGCCACCATATAGTTGCTGTTAGTTGATCTCAGGTTCTCTGGAAGAGGAGACAATGCTGTTAATTGTTTATCCCTTTTAGTGGCCCCACCCATCTTTAAATGTTTAGAAGTATATGTGAGGCTGTTTTTATGTACATCATATGCAGACCATAAGAGGGATTTAGATTTTCCAGAATCTGACATTCTCTTCTGGAGTGTCTGAAGGCAGCTACAGGATACTTATATCTAATAAATAAATGAATAAATAAATAAATAAATAAATAAATAAATAAATAAAATATTTTTAAAAAGGATAAGAAATAAAGAAAGACCAGGCAGGCCTGCCATCCTTATGTCTGTCTGTCTGTCTGTCTTTCTGATCCCCTGGAACTGGAGATGGGCCACCATATAGTTGCTGTTAGTTGATCCCAGGTTTTCTGGAAGAGGAGACAATTCTGTTAATTGTTGAGCCCTTTCAGTGGCCCCACCCATCTATAAATTTTTAGAAGTATATGTGAGGCTGTGTTTATGTACATCATATGCAGCCCATAAGAGGGATTTAGATTCTCCAGAATCTTACACCCTTTTCTGGAGTGTGTAAAGACAGCTACAGTGTACTTATATCTATTTAAATAAATAAATAAATAAATAAATAAATAAATAAATAAATAAACATTTTTTAAAAGGGATAAGAAAGAAAGAAAAACCAGGCAGGCCTGCCATACTTGTCTGTCTGTCTTACTGTCTTGCCTAGCCACTTGCCTAGCCTAGCCTAGCCTAGCCCCTTGCGTAGCCTAATCTAGCCCCTTGCCTAGCCTAGCCCTGCCTATCCCTGTCTTTAACCAGGCTGGCCTCGAACTCAGAAACTGACTGCCTCTCCCTCCAGAGTGCTCTCATTAAGAGCTCGAGCCACCACTGACTGTTGGGTTTTCTAAGTCTTACATAGGTATGGTCTGTTTCTCAGCTGTGAAACCGTAATTAACACATGTAGTCTGTCCTAGGTCAGCCATAGCTACAGACTGAGGCCTTTTCTAAAACAAAACAAAAGAAAACAAAAAAATAGAAATAATAAAATAAATAAATTAAGAAACCACATGATATCTTTTCTTTCTTTCAATGATACTCAGAGTTTGAAGCAGTTCACCCATGAGACCTCAGCTCCGGACATTGAGGCTGTTTCCCTAACAAGTATTATGGCTGAACCTGAGGGGTTCTACTGCTGATTTTTGTCCCCCACTTTAAAAAAATAGTTGTTTTCAAAGGCTGCAGGTTCTTAGCCCTGTTCCTTGTTACAGTTGAGTCACAGCCCTGAATGTTCAGTGGTAGTTAAAGGCACTGAGAAGGGCTTCCTATAGACATAAAAGACCAAGTCTTTGTTATTAAAAAGTTAATCTGGATTCCCCCACACCCTGGCATCCTTAGAATTCCTAGAAAGGAAGGCAGGGACCTGGGCAGAAGGGTGCAAGTCTACTGCTGTTTGTAAGTGGTAACAGAAAGCTTTCTCTTTTTGGTACCCTACCCCAAGTTACATTGTCACTTCTTTTTCCTAGTTGTTGTTTTGTCGGTTTGTATTCTCAACATAGCCCCTTTTCCTTCCTAACCTTGGCTGTCCTGAACCTTACTGTCCTTGAACTCAGTGATTTGCCTGTCTTGCTGGGATGAAACTGTGAGCTACCATCCAGAAGGAAGCACCCTGCTGAGGTTAGATTGTGGTCTCTTCCATTTTCCTCTATGAACATGCATATGGCAGGCCTGTTCTTTCTTTTTTACTTTTCCTTTTCCTTTTAAAGATTTATTTATTTATTATATCAAAGTATGCTGTAGCTATGTTCAGACACTCCAGAAGAGGGTGTCAGATGCTGAAGAATGTAAATCATTCTTATTGTCTGCATATGATGTATATAAACACAGCCTAACATATACTCAAAAAAAAAAAAAGAAAGAAAGAAAGATGTGGCTACAGAGGGGGCTCAACAATTAAGAGCATTGTCTCCTCTTCCAGAGAACCTGGGCTCAATTACCAGTATATATATATGGTGGCCCATCTCCAGTTCCAGGGGATCTATTACTCTGTTCTGGAGTCTGTGGGCACAGCATACACATGCAAAACATTCTTACACTAAAAATAAAATAGATCATTGAGAGAGAGGAGAGAGAGTGGGTGAGAGAGAGGGGAGGTAATTATAACTCCTGAAGAGTTTGAAGACCTGAGCTTCATCACTCACACAAATAAATAAATGCAAAATAATTTTTATTGAGCAACAGTTATATTTACTATATCTAAAGGACAGTCATGAGCATATTCTCTAAATAGAAAAAGGCCTGTTAGTCTTAGAAATGGAAAAGACACACCAAGGAAGATTTGCAATTACATAATGAGGCAGCTCAGCCCAGCTCTTAGGTTGGAAATAAGACTCGAGAATAGGATACACCTGAAGCCAGACAGACATTGCTTTTTGTTTTGGAGGCTGAAAGGATACACCTGAAGACAGCCAATGCTGTGTGTGCTTGATGGTGATCTGGTAATTTTTTTTTTTAATTTTTAAAAACTTTAACACTTTTTATAAAACTTTTATAAAAACTTTTTATTCTCCTTTCTTTCTTTCTTTCTTTCTTTCTTTCTTTCTTTCTTTCTTTCTTTCTTTCTTTCTTTCTTTCTTTCTTTCTTTCTTTCTTTCTTTCTTTTTTCAGGGTTTCTCACCATATTGCAGGTACTACAAGTTTGATTTTCTTATTTTTCGACTGTTTCAAGGTTTCTCACCATATTGCAGGTCCTACTGTGTGATTTTCTCATTTTTCGACTTTTTCAGGGTTTCTTATCATATTCCAAGTCCTAGCGTGTGATTTTCTCATTTTTCGACTTTTTCAGGGATTCTCACCATATTGCAGGTCCTACAAGTGTGAATTTCTTAATTTTCGAGTTTTGCAAGGTTTCTCACCATGTTCCAGCTACTACAGTGTATTTTTCTCATTTTTTTAAATTTTCACGGTCTCTCATCTTATTCCAAGTTGAACAGTGTAATTTTCTCATTTTTCGACTTTTTCAGGGTTTCTCACCATATTGCAGGTACTACAAGTTTGATTTTCTTATTTTTCAAATGT